>NC_092562.1:16280520-16580520 GCF_037975245.1 Apostichopus japonicus
GTACTTCTACTTGTACTCATGCAGCGTTGCGATGTTGTACTTGTATCACATGTCTGATTAGAGCATTATAAAGTTATGATGTGCGTGACTGTGGAAGTACTTATCTATCATTGGGATTTGGAAAAGCTAGAATAAACTTAGAAAAGGGTATTTCACACTATCAGTAATTTCCAGTTGCTACTTCGAAATATCAGTCAAGTAGTAATGTGCATTGTTCAAACTTGAAAGTGGGGTGGAAGGACGGGTGTTGGGGTTGGTGGAGGGGGTATTAGGGTCAGATGCTTTTCAGGGTTGTTTTTTTTTTCACTTAAATCTGTACATGTCAGTAAAGTAGTTCCTGTATGTACTTTTCAAGAACCCTTGTCAAACACACAGAGGCTCAGTGTTTTGGTACTTTATGTGATAGTGTCTGTCAACAGTGTTTCCATAGTATTAGTGTTGTATTACCTTCATAACCTTTAGCCTATTTCTATATGTAAATACTGCCCTCTATTTTCCTTTGTCTTCTCCTATATTCATTGTTAAAGTGGCCATGACACGAAAATTTCAAAGTCCTATATTTTTGGGATCCATCAAAGAATGTTCTCTAAAACATGTATCAACCAATCTGCCAGTTTAAAACTTGATTTTTCAAGTCGAAAATTGAGAATGAATTTACCCTTTTCGGCGTTTGAAACTTTGTTTACTCGAAAATTTTCCGATTCGCATGACGTCATGTGACGTCACGTTTTGAACACATTTGTTGTCGCTGCTACGGTACCATTCACGTACACAGTAGACAAGTACACATACCACTAGTAGTTCTAAACAAAACACCGATCACAAGTGCGATATCAAATCAAAATTTCCTGTGAAATGGCGGATCCAGAGCCAAATGCGGCAACCGAAGTTCAAAGTGATAATGGTTCTTCACTAGGCAGTGAAATTGGGCTATAATTAGAGTGCCCTTTCTCATATTCGAAGCAGAGAGTGAAGGCGATGATCATTCCAATATTGATCCGAACGCTGAGGGTTGAGCGGAGGTGTTAGAACCGTATCAGTTCGAGCCTGTTAAACGAGCCGAAATTGAAGCTCCACAACATATCGAAGAAGAAATCCGTTCGAAACCATTGCAAGGAACATACAACGTGGTAAGAATTTATTAACGAAGCATTTAAAAACAAAATCCAGTCCATTTTGTGCATGTGTTGTTGGAATTCGCGGAACACCCTAAACCGTATTGTGCGTTGTGTTACGGTAACTTACAACCCATATGTAGAGTGTGTAGTACTAGTAGGGTTGGTTGCATACTGGAAGTTTGGCTCGGGGATGTAAGTTGCATTATGCAGCCATGCTAGGTAGGCATATGTGTTATTTCATACTCATTATTACTTGGCTAGTACTTTGGCCTGGAGTTTTGCAAATCAATTTTCTGAAACAAAAGAATGTTTCATGATACATGGAAGGTGTAAAATCACAACAAATGTAACCATAACTGTACATTGTGTGCCTGCTTGTTATTGTGGACATCATGGTCAACATTAATACATTTTGAACTTTCATAAATTTTTTCCCAGGCGGTACAGATACATAGCCTACGGTCAACAGGTTCAATGATACTTGGGGTTCCTAGCAAGACACGTCAGGGTTGTGCTACCATCATGTGCAGTCCAAAGGATCAGAAGTGATTTTCCAGCCAATGGTCATTACACTGGATTGAAGTTGCCAGGAGAAAACTCATTGTATAGGAAGCCTTTCTAAACTACGATTGTGTTGGATTATCAATCCGTCAGGGTTCCCTCAGTGTTGATATATTGAAATTCAAGACTTTTAATTCAGGATGAAAAGGTTATTTTCCAGACCCAACATCAACAATAAAAGAAAAGGCATGTTTTGAAGCATTTGGACACAAGTATTGGCGTGACCGTGATGTCATATAATATGTGCATAAGGGAACGGGCATTGACCTTTTTAGGGGCATTTACCTCGTTTGATTCGTACCTTTAATCTGGAAGCCAAAATATCCATATCACCAATGATATTTGACAGAAAAGTCATAATAAAGACCAATGGAGGCAGCAGAACTCTTGAATGTTTAGACTGTTTCTTCAGCAGCAGTTGGTTTGTTTTGTAGTCTTTCTTCAAAAACTCAGCAGTACACCCTGTTAATGGTCTTGGATTGTTTTAATGCGTGTGATGCTGTGTTTCACATTGCCCATCAGTGTTGTACGTGTCGTCGTGCGTGGGTAACATTTTTGCATGTGAGTTGCGTCGTGCAGTGTTTCTTGGTTTAAATAACCCTGTATTCTATTTGCTTCTGGATTATTCTAATTAATTTGTCACAACAACGATTGATAGCGATGGACATGCAACTGCTTTGTAGGCTTAAAGCAAAAAAATTCATGTAAGTTGTTTTCTTTTAACCTCCTTTGATGTCACAAATTACATTAGTGTAATTTAAGAATGATATTGTTTATGGAAAGTACAGTTTTACTTTTATGTCATATAATACAATGATTGTTGTTAATGTTAGTTCAGATTGTCCAGAATGACTGTCTAGAACTGATATTGAATAAATTTTGTTCAATGATTTAACACTTGAACTATGTTGTGTGAATTTTTGGCTCTGTGACTTTAAAATAAATCGCTTTGAGATTTAATTAAACAACCTTTGGAATAAAATCTTTTTACCTACCTATTTTGACCCATCCCCATTACCCCCACTCCCTCCACAACATAATAAATGGTTTTCCTGGAATAGGAATAAGAAATTATTGCTATAATTAACTGATCCAGCATATTCCAGAAATAAATTGGGGCACTGAGATTTGTTCACAAGAAGATGTAACCCATCGCTTCTGAAGCTAACCTCATAGCTTATTAGTATACAATAGAGCAATGAAGGGGGTGTTAATTTAGATGATACAGTAAAATCTCTTCGTCTATTGCGACTTCAGTGTAGTAACGCTAATACTATAGTACTACTAGTGGTCGGCGCGCTACCTCCTAAGGATCGCCACTTGCCCCATTGGAGGTTTCCTGTTCCCCGATCTGGTCTTCAGAGTAGTTTTTTTGTGGATTACTTGACAGAAGAATGACTCTTTTATGTCGAACCGTTAAAGTCCATTTGTTTTATTTCATAACAAAAAGGAGGGATCGTAGTATGCTTCCGTGAAGTGTTCGCTTCATTCGGAGCTGCATACTGGCTAGGCCCAGTGAAATCGGCGCTGGTGTTGTGCACTAACTTGGTCATAATCGCCGTGTTTTTTTTCGTCCTTCAGCCATGGATGAAGGCTAATTGCATGGGTAATGATATTTATGCAGCCCCAACAACACAACGGACCGGCATTTCTCTCGGATAGTTTACAACAGTTGTAAAACAAACTTGAAATTTCTAACGATATAGCGTAATACAGTGGTTGTTCTCTCAGTGTAAATGTGCGTGTACTGTATATGGAACGGTATGATCGTCGCGCATCCGATACATGCCTGAGCTTTGCACGTGTGTTCCTAACATGACGTCATCATTGTCATGTTGTGAAATCGCATTCTCAGATATCTATTTTCGGATGCGAATATTAAAACGTTAATTACTAATTAGTCCTTGAAGTTTTCAAGGTGTTGAGGATAGTTTTGAACATAGATTTTCTCATAGATTCAGAGGAAGTTACTCTCGATGAGTTGGATTTTTCGTGTCATGGCCTCTTTAAACTTCATTACCTATCTATTCAAGAGTGATTTTTTATCAGAGAATATCAAGAAATGTAAGGACCTTCACAGTCAGGGGTTTGTATCCTTCTATCAAGGTTCCGTGAAAACTGCGAATAGAAGAAATCGAACCACAAAAAAATTCTATGTGTCCTCTTTGAAGCTAATTGGCACGTTCACATTTACAATATACTGACGTCGGGAAACATCTCTTGTATTTATAAAGTAAAGTAAAGTTGATCTCACTCCTGCATGAAAAGATTGTCTAAAGCTAACAAATGAAAGGAAAAGAGCTTTTTTCCACTTTAATCCTTCCAGCTAAAGATAGAAAATGGTTTGGCTGCTCCAGGTTCTGCACCTGCTGTGTTACCACTTGAACAAGAGTGTGAGCTTCACAAGGCCGAGAGGGGTGTGCTTTCTGATGAATGCTTAGCAGCGGACGAAATGGAGGGTGACTTGAAGACAGGCACGCTGGAACTCTCCCACAATGGGGTAATGAGATGCACAAATTATTTATGAACATATAGTTTAATAAATTGATTGCATTATGGGAATTTTACAGCATTTGACAGAATAATTATGGAAATTATATTGATATTTTGCCAACACAATAATTTGTCAACAAAATAGTTTGCTAACCGATTGAGCTATTAAACTTTTGGTATATAGGTGTTATAATTGCAATAAAATAAAAAACCTTTGGGTTGCTTTTTAGAAAATGATAGTAACTGATAACAGGAGAAAACATGAAAGAAATGCTGCATTACCAAACAAGAGGAAGCATAGGACATTGGCAAGAAAATTGCAAATTAAAATTTGGAAAAATGGAAAGAAATATTTAGTTAGAACTGGATGCAGACCAGTGAATTTAGGGTAATGAGGTCTTTTGATATACATTATTTTATTTTAGTAGTGCCAGATGAAGGATTTCTCGGAAGGGAAAACCCTGGTAAGACAAGTAATGTCAGATACCGAAATGGCTGCCAAAAATAGAAGAGCATTGATTGAATAAAAATAAAGAATGTAAAAAGTGTGCTAAATTTTTCCACCAGGGAGCTTCTTTGAGCAAACTTTTGTGCTTTGGCCTCTAAATTTTAAGCGCCAAAAATCTGCCCGAGTGTATTTCAATTTCGGATGGAACCCAGTTGATGATTATTATCATTTTTGACTTTGTTTTTGACTTTGTTATTAACAGATTGAATCAAGATGGAAGGGTGGATACTATGCAGCCCTTAATTTGTTGAAAAAGGTGTACAGTGAACATGCTCAAGTCGATTTCATCGATGTGTATAATCATCCGAACAAGGTAAGAAGTCAAATAAAAATAGTGAAATATCTCTCTTTCTATCCATCCCTACACTTTTTTCTTCAAGCGTTCTCTAACAATACCTTTACCCTTTTAGGCTATGCAGTATCAATTCCAAATAAACTTATACTGTTTAAAGATAGAAAGTCAAATATTGTTCACCTTTCCCATATTTTCTGTTGTTATTAAAAATTGTGGCAAGGTCAGAAAAGGATTTTAGATTTGATTTCATCAGAACCATATCAAACATCTGAATGAAGTAAAAAAAAGGTAAGGTAAATATAGGCATCATTTCTTGATGCACATTTGCTTCCATTTTGAACAATCTTTCAGGTTCTATGGAAGTGGTCGACTTTGGAGAAGAAGAACTTGATGAATTTATTTATCAAAAATCCTCACGAGACGGTACTCTTCACCAGGATGCCACTTCCGTTTGACTTCCCCGTGTACAACTATAATCACCAGTTGGGCTTCGTTAATGAAAAGACCTATGGTGAGTATCAAATATATTAGGTGTGTCTATTTAATAACCTTGTAGGAAAACAGTGGTTCGGATCCAACCAACTGTTTTTGAGGAACGTTTACAAATTATAGTACCTGGAGTACGTATCCGGTATCCTACAGCCTATAATTGATAGTGTCAAACCAGCTATAAAAAATTATCAAACTAATGATTGCATTGTTCTGGAGAAGTCTCCATTCAAAAAATTGTTTGACCTAATTTGCATATTTACATACCTAATTACATTAATATGTCAAACAACCTGCAGATTTGACATCCCCAAGTTTGTAACTTTTCTGTAAATATTAAGGTTGGTATGTTCAGTATAAAACGAATATTTAAAAAACAGACCCACTGGCTCTGAATTCCATTTTTCTAGCAGGTATATTTCTTTTCTCTTTTCCACCATGTAAAGGTTTAATAGCAAATATGCTCCTAAATGCCACTGTTAATTTTAGGAATAACCCTCCCTCCCTCCTCCCCTCCTCCCTCTCCTACCCCAAAAGAATATTGTAAAAAAAATCCCATTTTCCATAATTGTTTCTTGATACTTGTCTATAATTTTCAGTGTTTTTCTATACAATTCTTCTGAGAATTACTCAATGTAACCGTGCATTAACTGGACATTTAACATGACCGATCGAATCTTTCTGTTTGATTCCTGCAAATTTGTGGATTTGTAGACAGGGAAACACTGTCTCTGTGATGATCAATCCACCGAGGATTTAAAGATGAGGTAACCCAAGGCAACAAATGTGACGAGAAAAGCATTTAATCGATTTCAAGTTTATGATAGTTTTCAATAAATTGTATGTTTTTGGTTTGGCATTCCTCTTTAGGTAAATGTAGGGTCACCTACAATGGCCAGATCATTACTTTTGATGAAGCCAAATTTGGATATAATCTGACCAGCTGCTACCATCTCATAGCAGAAGACTGTTCTGTCTCACAGAATTTCAGTGTTCTGAGTCGGACAGACTCTACATACGGAGCAACTGCTAAGGTACAGTGCTATTTCTGGACCCACTTTATTTTTTTGTCCTGCAAGTTGCAATCTTTAATTGTTTGGTTGGTGATCATGGGGTTTGAATGAATGTTTCAATTTTGTGTCAGTGGATGTGGAGTGTTTCATTTTGGGAGATATTTTTCACATGAGTTCAAGCAAAGAATAGTACTAGTATAATAACAGTGCTATCTTACATACTGATGTAGCCGTGTACATAGTCAAGTATGCAGGTGGTGTCATGTTAGGCTTCCTCAAGCATTACAGCTCTCTATTCCATATCGCTAATACTGGTAAATTTTTAACTTTCTCAGGAAGCCATAACTGTGTGTACCCCTTTAAATTTGACTAGAAAATACCCAACCAGTTTACTTCTGTCTTATTGCAGGACTTGTTGGTTTACGTTAAAGGGACCAAGGTGGAGGTAACTCGTTCTAGCAGTGGTACAAAGTTGGAGGTACACATAGAGGGCACCACATACTCGAACAGCAGTAACGAAATAGTGATCTTCTCGAATGGCACAATTATGGAGAAACCAAAGGTGAAGGGAGGCAAATCCCTGCTACGCTTGCAGAAAGCCAAGAGAGAATGGGGCTCGGACTTTCCTTCTTCTTCTTCGGTAAGTGACTGGTTTATTCACACAGTGATTCATTTTTTACATGACCGAGAGTGGTTTTTTTTTCAATTTTTTTTAATAAAAGTCGTAACGTTGCATGCATGTGGGACTAAATTTGTTTCTAATTTATTTGTGTTTTCCTCGTCAGATTTGTTTAATTACTTCTCTTTTCTCTCTCTAACAGTCGAGTGACTTTACCTCTGCGTTCAGCGATGCTCTGTCATTCAGCAGAGACGTGGACAGGATGACACGCAGAGAACAGAAACATTTCACTACCCTGACCAGGAACTTTACCAGCAAGATGACAAAGACTCAAGAAGCACCAACAGGTAACATCAAACATGATAGTATTAAAGCAGCATTTTGCGTCCTTTTCTATGATTTTTCTCAACCTCACTGACTCCACTATGCCATAACGACATATATAACTAGCTTATCTATGTAAATTTTACTTCAAATCATGGCATAAAAGTCGAAAAATTTGCAACTTTCAACTTTGTTTTCCTCCAAGATATTTTCCGTTGGGGTCCCAATAAACCTCGCCCATAATATGAATATTTAAACACTACGAACGTCATTGACAGATACGTAATATAACACCACGCTTGATTTGTGTACAGTCTATATGGCAGTTGTACCAGGGAGTTGCATAACAACTCCCTGGTTGTACCAACGCAAAGTCTTGAATCTATTTTTAGCAACGGCTCATAACTAAACCTGCATCTCTGATTGGTTGAATTCAAACTAGTGGGTTTGGGGGAACTGAATGCGATTAATTTTGTATGTGGAATTTGTCGTGGACACTCTTCTCATTATCTGCAAATATCCTTAATTACTCGCCAATTAACGTTTTTTGCAGGGAAAAACTTGGCTAATATCTTAATTTGCTGTTCTGTGATTGATATATGTAAAAAACTCGATGGACATGTCAAAATAGTAGAAAACGGCGACCAAACGCAAAATGCTGCTTTAAACACTTCAAAATGCTAGGATCGAGTCTCATCTAAGTCGAAAAGAAAAAAAAGATTCATAGGGATAAAAGTTGAAGCCTGCTTCACCAATGCAATTAGTTGCAAATTTATTTTATAAGAAGAGTTTTCATTCGAAATCACACGACCATGGTGAAACCTCTTTACCAGATTGACTTTAGGTGTTAATTTGTTCAACATTCCAAATGCATGATATAGACTATGACTTCATGATTGGGGGAGGTTGTAATGTGTCATGATTCAAGTGGATGTAACCGTATATTATAACGCTCATAGACCTTCTGATGAGATGCTAAGCATATATCGTGATACTGATGCAGGGATATGTTGTTATAGTTGCAATGGTGGTTTATGATTCGGTGGGCATTGGCAGTGGTTGGTTTAATTGTTGTTGTCAGTTGCTAAATGGCGTTTTGGTGTTATTGATGGTAGTTATGGTCGCAGTTTTTGTGCTGGTTTCAATCGCTAATGTGGTTATCATTGCGGTTATTGATAGTTGTTATTGGGGGGGTGGGGAAGGATGGTGTTGCTTTAAAGGCAGTGGTGTTGTGTATGCATTAATGGTATGGTTTGTTTAGATAGTTCTTGCAGTGGTTGTTGGTGTTGCATTTGATGTGTAGTCATTTGTAGGGTGGGTGTTTTAGTGGTATTGTTAACAGTTGTCTTTTTTCTTTTTTTTTGTTTGGGGGGGAGTTATTAGGTATCCCTATATCTCTATTGTCTATTCTGCTTGTACTGCTGGTATCAAACTCAAGAATCTGAATGGATAGGTGTGGTTTCAATTATATCATGTTTTGACAATTTTTCTCCAGATTCTGTGAAGATTGTTGCTGTAATTACTCTCGGAGAGGAAGTTGCCCTGCATTCAGCCTTAGTTGGTTTGAATCTCCGTTTTGATGGCAAGAATATCATTGTACAGGTATTAAGAAGATATTTTTCTATTTCATACTTAGATGTAACTTGCATTAGGAATAAGAGCCACATACAATTCCAAGTTGCCACAAAAGATGCCAAAATGCAAAAGATGATGTGCAGAACAAATTTTCAAGGATTTTTTCTGGTTGTCCCTCAGACACTTTTGGTTGTCAGAACAGTAAATCTGATTCCCCCCTACCCCCCTCCCAACGAAACGTATCAAAATATAAAATGACTGAAATGTACACCGTATGAAAGATGTGTAGGTTTGGTGAATAAAGAACCACCACTTTTGGGCCAATAACACTACCCTTTAGGTGGATCGTAGCCGAGGCATACCACTATGTTAATTTTTATTTTATTTCAGTGTCTCCAAAGTGATGGGGTATTTAGTTATACGATGCAAACTGAATTTGATGTTAACTATTTGTCCGCTGTATGACCTCCAAAGTTTCATTTTGTGGCCTCATAGGATCGGACGACCACTTAAAAAAATATACCCTGATATGTATAATTTGGTATTTAAGTAATTTGGTATTTTGCATTGAATGTGCTAAAATGGTGAATTTTGACTACCGAAAATAGGAAGGGGCCTTACCTTAATTTCTGAGGGGACATATCATGCAGTACATATCTGCAATGATAATTCAAAGCGATACTTGGCTCATTTGGCCTCTTGAATACATTTTATATAAAACATAATTGATCCTGCAATTTACTAATACATAAAGGTAGCACATGGAATTTGCATGAAAGTCTGCAAACTAATAATACCTGATTTGCTGAATGAAGTCAAAACAGTGGTAAACATGGTTGGATCATTTGGATTGGAATATTGGTATCTTGTTTTATTTGGCCTGACAGATGTAACTATCTCTTTAATCTGCAAACAACTCTGTTTTGTTACATCGTAAATGTCATGTTTTTCACGATATTTTCTTTTTAAATGTTAATGTTTTCCCGTTTAGGTGTCACCAAAATACCATCGCCATCTTTGTGGTACATGTGGCAGTTTCAATGGCGTTGGTGGCAAGCATGATGGTTTCATCGGTGCCAACAAGACTGTCTATGACCATGGTATCCAGGCAGCTGTCAGTTACCAGAATCTCACAGATAGTTGCACACCATCAGGTACTTCTTAATCTTTCCCTGTATTCCTGGAAACATAGATTAATTCCTAAGACCGGCTGATTGTGTGAATAACGTCGTAACATCTTCCGATACTTAAATGAGCAAACGTGTGAAAGTTCTTTTGCCTATTACATCATGAGAGTCACAGTAGACATTCAATGAAAGTCTGTTGCAATAAATGTCAACAACATTCGTCAAGACATAGGAAATTCCAACCTGGTTTGAATAATCCTTCTGGGCTGAGAATGTTCAAGTGATGAATGGATGGGGCTATTCATGAACTGATTCAACAATCCAGGAGTAAAAAATATACATCTTTCCAGCCAAGAGTATTACTTTCAATACGAATAAGACACTTTCATGCAGTGGTGGATCTAGAATTTCTTGCAAGGAAGGGTCATGAAGACAAGCATCAGTAGTGATCAAAATTAATACTGCTGAAATAGCAGTTATAAGGAAACTCTGGTAAGGTGTGAAGAATGACAACACACACATATGCTAAAAAGTTCTTTTTTTCTCCTCACATGTGAACCTTGTTTGAACAAAGTTTAATGTTTGCAGGTAATGTTTAGCGGGGAAAAAAAGAGTCAGGAGTGCCAGGCTCCTTCTCCAGATCAGCTCAGGTTTTAATCAGCAATTGAACTAAAAGGGTACTAATATTTGTATGGTATATTTTACGTAGCCAGCTGGATAGATAGATAGCTAAATGGGCATCTCAACACAAATGTTCAAGCTAGCAAGATTTTCAGTTATTGACCAACATTAGGTGCAGTCATAGGCCTGCAGTCAGTATACTGTTTAACATTCTCAGCAATATATCAATATGGGTCATGATACCATGACAAGTGTGACACATACCTTAAAGATATTATTTACCAATTTTTCCCCAAAATTTTCTCATTCAAAGTGAAGAAGGAGAAACTCTTGTATCAAACTGAGTATCTAGTGTCTGCTAATCTGAAGAAGGTTCTGTCAGTAATCAAAACAAAAATAAATTAATCACTAAGCAGGACCATTAAACAGGGGAAGCTGTCTACTAACTGATTTTTGTAAAGCTTCCATTCTTTACATTGTATAGCTTCATATTTCATTAATATCCATGATCTTCAAATTGCAAATTGATTATCCATGAAAAAAGGATCAATCGATCAATTAAACCCATTTCTTTAGGTTGGTACTTACATCATGAATATTCATGATCTACACATTGCAATTGATTATTCATGAAGAAAGGATTGATGGATTCACTAACTTTGTTCAATTATTTTGATCTTAAATCCATTTCTTTAGGCTGCAACTTACACTTGGCAACTCTTGCACAGGATGAGTGTACCTCTATCAGCAATTGGCCACAGTGTACCGAATCTTGCAGTAGCTCCACATCTGTCTCTCAAAAGATGAAGATGATCTGCACGATCAACGAGAGGAAATTACGTAGACTGAAGACAAATTCCATACAGACAAGCTGCACCCCTTAGATGAACCAACTCTGATCATAAGAGACTTGCCATCGTTACCATCTCTGCTTCTGTTGCTTTTATGAGTCATCCCTTTGTCTCTTTCTCTAGTATGCTTTTGTTTCTATCTCGATTCTGATGCATTTTTGAAAGCTGAAATTTGATATTCAAAGAAATTTGAGGCATTTTGCAACAATTATTAAGGTTTCTATATCCGATCTGGTTTTAATATATACTTGCTCATCTTTTAAGCTATTAAGATGTTTAATGCTCCTTTGTTTTAAGGCAAAACAATGATGACATCAGCTTCTCTGTTTCAAGTCTAATCCTTGGTTCTAAAACTTATAATTCCTCCTGCTGTATTTATAATTTATTCAATATACCACCACAGCACTGAATTTGCAAAATTTTTCTTTTTTCCTTTGCTGCTATGAAACTTATGGAAATATTCTGCATGGATATTGTGCTTTTATGTTAAATATTACAAAGAATAATAATCAGATTTCAACTGTTTGAAGGAGAAGTCTGCCACAATAAAGCTAGGTATTTACAATTTATCTGTACCTGTAGCAAGCAAGTGCTGCCTAGTATTCCAAAGTAAAGTATAATTTATTTTTTTCCTCTAATTTTTTAATGACATGCCAGCTTTTCTGCTATAATTTAATACCTATTGTTAAAAAAAACACCATTTATGTTTTTGTATTTTACTTCAAAATTTGTGAGAATTAAGAAGAATTAAATCCAATTTTAGATTTTTGTCATTTGGAGCAACAAAAATCAGCAGAAGTTTAACATACTTTAAAAACAATTTATGTGAAGAAAAAATATGTAAGCAAATGCAAGAATGTATCATCTTTACTCAAATTTAAAACATGCAGTAAACCCTGTCCCCCCCCCCCCCCCAGTAATGAAATGTCAAATTTTGCATTTTCTCTTGATAATTTGGAGGTCAATTTGCAGGGAATATGTGCAATGGATTTTCATTATAAAGGTATTTGTTGCTAAATTGATCAATGACCCCTGCCTGGATTTTTATAACCTATAGCGAGACTAGTACAGGGTAAAAGTTGTGTAAAAACAGCAGTTTAAGATAATTTTATTTTAAGATAACAATAACAAAAACTGTTTATCGTGGTCCTAAATTTAAAAGTGATCTTTAGTACTTTATTTTAAAGACCATGCATTGCTTCTGGTGCTTACTGCTTGATTTAAAGTCTGCTGCACTAAAACAAAACATTTATGAAGTAAATTCTGCATATTTTGTCTTTATAGATGGACATTTAATATGATTAATTGCTCATTTCTTATATCCTCTTTTAAACAAATTGACATAAATATATGCAACCAATCTCAACAGTCTCAGTTGTCATTGAATTGTTTGTTTTTGATCTTTATTATATTTTATTGCAATTGAATTATTTAGTTTGATTTTAACTTTAGGTCCTTGCTAAGTCAAACATGCAAGGGCTATTACTGCAGACAGCTGTCTATAGTGAAGCAAGATTGCAAGAGTCCATGATGTGGGTGCATAACCAGTTTTATTGGGAGGGAGAGAGTTTGAAGTACCTCACTATGCACCTTGCTAAATGGTAATTTATAGTCAACTGGTGTGTTGGGGATATATCAGAGTATGGGGGGGGGGGGTGGGGGGGAGAGAGGGAGGAAGGGGTTTTGACCTCATCTACCCTGTGTGGCTTTGCAGTTGGTATCTTTTGAATTTCATCTACATCAAGGTGTAACATAAATGTGCCATAATCAAATGCAACCCCTAATAATTCTGATAGCTGGGACAAAATAATAGTTCAAAGAAATTGTTATACATGTCCATCAATGTTTGGTTAGATATTGGTTACATATCAATCTTATTACACATATCTGACATATGTAAAGCAACACAGCTAGCATTATATTTAACACTGGCATTCTGATTGGAGTTACAACAAAATTAAACATGCATCCAATTAAGTGTATTGATTGTTAAAAAACAAAGAATGGGAAATCTTGTATTGTTGTTTGACATTTATGTTGCTCTCAATAGGGTAAAGAATAATATGTTAGTGATATGGTGAACATTTTGAGATACCTTTACACCCAAGATGGAGCCTGGGCACAAAAAAAGAAGAAATTTAATATATACATATATATATATGTATACATATATACATACATAAATATATATGTTTATACAGATAGTGGAACCAGAGAATGCAGAATTACATATCCTGCATTCTAATAACAAGCTTTCCTGGAGTGGAGTTGCTCAAAAGCAAATAGGACCTTGCATACCATGTAACCAGGGATCACACCCCATCTCAAAAATTTAAGGAAATAAAGGTAGGAAATTAACAGCAACTGAAGAAGAATTGCAGGCTACGAAAGATTTTGTTTCATTCACATGGCTATCTACCTGCTGATAGTCATCAAAATGCTTCTTTCTGTGTGAGAAATCTTAACATTTTTAAAATCTATAACAGGCATAACATTTAGAAGCAAGAATATCCTAGAGTTATCAAATTTTTTATGTTCACAATAGTTGATCAGTTCTTTAAACTAATAACTTGGCAATTGGTATAGCGTCCAGGTTAAATTCATAGTTCATTAACAACATTTTCAATGTATTTCTTTGTATAATGCACCCAAGGAAACTCTAAACTGGTCCAGTTCTAGCTCTAGTTTGGCAATGCGGTCTAAGGTAGCAAAGAGCTCCTGTAGTTTGTCCTGCAGCTGTTTACCGTTCCGTTCATAGAGAACAAAAACGTTTTGTTCCACCATGCTGTATGCATTGGAAGCCTGTAAAAGAAAAGAAATTTCAGTTTGTAAGAGACAGTAGCTACAAAAGTAGATAATACGGGCAACTGATATGGAAGTGTAACTGTGCCACCACAAGCAGGTTAAAATATGGTCACCAACTAGGTTGGTAAAATAAATGCACCTTGCACATAACAGACAAGTACTAACCCCATCCTCTTTTCCACCTCTCCCCTCCCCCAATAATCCCACCCAAAAAATAGGTAAAACAGTATAATTTATCCCTCCAAAAAATGTTCACTTACCTGAATTTCCAAGGCCTTTTTATATTCACCGAGAAGAGCGGTGTCCCGCTTTCGTTTCGCATTTACTTCATCAATTAACATTTGAGCCTGTTCATTTAACATTTCCCTAGACGAAGACGATGATGTCGATGCTGATTGAGATTGTGTTACGTTTACATTGGCCTTGACACCCGTTTCATTTGTAATGGGATTCACATCTGGGCAAGCACCAGGCGGGTCTTCCGTTAGCCCCACTGCTTGGCTCTCCCTATGAAATAATCAATTAAGTTATTAAATTCTGGGTCATGCATGCAGATATGAAATAATATTTTCTTTAATCTTTTAATTAAAGCAGCTTGGTTATAATAAGGTGCAATAAAATCCAATGGCATCAGCAGGTTATAGGGCGGTGCCATTTTTTCTTCTTCTGGAAAGCATAAACATATATCATTAACTTTGCCACTTTTTCACACTTCACGGGCTGGAATTTTCTAATTTTGTGTTGTTCTTTGCACACATTGTGAAAATTAAACGGAAACCTGCATCACTGAGTGGCTAATGAATTTTGTTTTCATTTGTACCCTTGTGCTCTTCAACTTTTCCACATATGTGCCATTGATCCTCCTCCCAACCCTCCTCCCCTCCCCCTCCCTCTCCCCTTATTGCTAGCTATACTGATGGGCTTTATCTACACCAATTGCTCGCACCAAATCCATTTCCAAACTGCAGGGGTAACTAATCTGCATGCACAGCTATAAAATTTATGCTCTTATTAATGTTTGGACATGTTAATGTGAAAAATTTTTGTTGGTTAAAAATATTAATAACAATAACAGAAGAGGTTTACCGTAAATTTACTTATCTTTGAAGTTCAATGCAGATTAAGCAATTATTTATGTTTGGGCATGTTAATGCAAAACATATTGTTGGTAAAAATAATAACTACAACGGAAGAGGTTTTACTTTAAGTTTACTTCTCATTGAAGTTCAATGCAGATTAGCACTTACTTATGTTTGGGCATGTTAATGTGAAACATATTGTTGGTAAAGAAAAATTAATAACAATAACAGAAGAAGTTTTACTGTAAATTTACTTCTCTTTGAAGTTCAATGCAGATGAATGAAGCAATACATTGAGATATACTGTAGTACATGGTATTGCTTACCTATGCGTAGATTCTATCTGTGAAATGTCATCAACGTTTTCTTTTGAAGGCTCTTCTTGTTCAATAAGAAGCACATCTTTCTCATGTTTGTGCTGACTCTGCTCTGAAGACAATTCCATTGCACAAGTTGATACTTTTGTGGCTGAAAAGTGTGAAAATGCAAAATATGCACTGTTATATTTTCTTTGTTTATACATCATTTGAATTTGATACTGTGTTATCATGAAACTTCTGTACAAATAAAGAATTGGCAACAGGGTTTAACCTTAAACAGATGATACATGTACATTCAAATTAGAAAGCTTTTCTGCACAAGCATTATGTCAGTGACGACCCATCCTGAAATAGTTACTAACCTATTATTTGAAATCATTCGTAGAAATGGTCCCAATAATTTCGGTTAGCAAATGGTAAAGAGAAAGATATCTGATAAGAAAGTGTATTATGTATATATATATATATATATACACAATATATATACAACATATATACAATCAAAGTTAACTAGTTGACAATATCAATATTCAATGCTAATTTTTTTAATTTCACTAATCCAAAGAAAAGCAATATCTCCCTCATTCATCTTATAAAGATGAATACTGATTAACACAGTTATCATCCAAGGGAACAAAATATTTTAAATTTTGCTGCTTTCTAAGTATCTTGTGACTCAAAAACAAATTAGTTCCGTCAGGTGGCAACATAGAAACATAAGCATTAACACAAAAACGGGAGAGGGAATAATGGAGGCTGAATGACTTGCATGTTTAAAGAGAATGCTAAATGTGCAAGATCTTGCAATGTTAATACCATTGTCTAGTGTAAAAAAGTCTGTCACATTTAAAAAAATCCACCAGCAATTAGTATCAACTAACTGTCAACACTTTCATCATAGAATTAGCCAACTGAACGTAGCCTAGGCGTTTACTTTTTTGTATGAAAATTGTGTTCCTTACACTAGCCTACAGTGTAATTATAACTCTTGAGACTGATTAGGAGAGTGTGAAGTGCATAAGCTAGGCATAACTATCAGTCTATGATTTTTAACTTTCTTTAAATAAATGAATGTAAAATTATCAGTTCCTGGGAAATAAATACTTTCATAGCAATGATAAAATCTAAAATAAAATTTGCTACTGTTGTTAGTGTTACTACTAGGCAGTAGCCTAGGCCTAACTGTTATTAACTTACGCCTAGGACTTGAGTATGACCTAACGTTCGATATTTCTATTAGTACTGCCATACTTGTCCAGTTTAGGCCCTCTATATCGAAACGAATAAAAATCAAGCTTATAGTTGTAATCAATTTGCAAAACATTTAAGCTTAGGACCTAGCTTGCATTAGCACCTGTTCGCCTCAGTTAGGCTAGGCCCTTGGTGCAGTTCTAACAACGTTAGGAACGTTAACGCTGACCCCGGCCATTGTCGAGTCAGGCCTTGTATATGTAAAGAAGGTACATGAGCCAATAAAAAAAAATCATGTCATCCAATTTATCAGAGGGGTCAAAGCATAGTTTACCAATGAAACCGTACTGATGCTGTAATGTGCAAAGTCGGTATCTTGTCCCGAGAAGGTACAAGTTGGCCTAACTTCGGCAAATTTTACCAAGCCAAAGGTTATCTGTTAGATTAGTTGTTTCACCTACCTTTCAGACTACTGCCAAAGATTGCATGCTGAACGGAATCGGAAAACAGTACATATGCCGGTCGTTTTGTGCAAGAGCGGATGAAACGGCCTGACGTACGGAAGCCGAGATATCGTGTTAGAATGACATGTTATCAGTTACAAGTTACAGTAACAAAATTCCGACAAAAATTAGATTTTGTCCAGTCACCGAGTTATGCTAACTTGACATGTTCAAAAAAAAAATCACTTTTGCCGAGTGACAGTCTGTTACTTGCCCCCCCCCCCCCCCCCACAAAATCGCATTTTTGTCGAGATATTATGGTATTCTAACACGGTATCTCGTCATCTCTCATGCCCCTTCTGGCTTCCGTACTAACCGTGTATTTTCTGTCCACGAAAAGTGAGCCCTGACAAGGCCGTACGTAGGTCGGTTAGTTAGAGGTTGTAGCAGATGCATTCTTTTGGCTAATAACAACATTAATGCTTTATTTGCTTGGAAAAAAAGAGTAACTTGTAAAAGTGCGAAAGAACACTTAAGTTACGAAAAATTATGAAAGATATATATTCGAATTTGGAATTGCGTGTCAAACTTTTCTTTATGGCCTACAATTCTTGATGAAACAAACCCAGCCGTGCAACATCCTTGGTATGTGATAGAGATAATGTGAGAAAGAACGTCTCGAAACAGCTAAGAACAAAATCTTATTATCTATTATGTATTTGTAGATATTTGATATCGTAATACATCCAAACCACCGGGCTGACATAATTTATAACACATGTACATACGCAAAGTCGTAACTAACAATTGTAGTTGAAATTATGGAAATAATAGCATCATGTTTCATCAAGCCCTCTTAGAGAAAGAACATTTTCTCAAAGGTGGTGGGAACCTCGCCCCGAACTGACGTAAGCAAAATTTTGTACCCCCACCTCTAACACATCAAATTCGTAACTTGTGGGTATAACGTAATGATGCATGGTGATATGAAAAGACATATTTCAGTACATGCTTTAAACTGACATTCCCTGACTCTTAAAACGCAAACAAAGTTTGGCTGTTCCATATTCACACCACTCTGAACAGTGAGATCGTCGGCGAGCTGGCTGAGGTGTGTTTAAATTTAACGTATTGTAGAGGACATCGTTGACAAAATTAACTGAATCTTGAGGCTTTGAGTTCAAAATGCAAATTTGATAACTGTATTGAATCGGAATCGATTAAATGATTACTGGTATAGACACACCTGGCTGCCTGGTCTGGGTACCTTAAGTCCAAATCCGAGTCCATATGTCCACAGTGGCGTTCACGGGATTTCCCCGAATGAGTGAGGTATAGGAGCATGGCATTTTATGGAAGCCTTGCACGAATGATTTTATAAGGATAGAGTGTGACCCCTGGGGTAATTGAAGTGGCCCATCTAGGGGATCCGGGGTCCTTCCCCAGAAAAGAAAAAGAAAAGCTTAGACGTCAAATAATGCATTTTAGACTACAATGGTGTAAGTATTATTAGCTCTTTCCCAGCCTATTCTAAAAAAATCACCTCATGCACTGACGATTGCTTGAGTCTTTGTGCAAGACACTGGCACGTGTGAAAAGGGAACCTGAGTCGTGACTCGAGTACTTTGACCCTGACACCACCAGTAGGCTATACGGTACTGTTAATAAAGGAACTATATATGTTCAGCGATGTGTAACATAATTTTCAAATATTGTAAATATAAGGTGATTTTTAAACTTCCTCGTTAACAGAAGTAATAATCTATCGCCCTGACACTTCATATAGCCTACTGCGTATCATTTATAGTTTGGATCAAGCGCCGTTGTTGCAAGTTCTGCAGATTTGTATTAACACGCAGTTCCGTTTGAGTGGAGGATTCTATGAATTATGATTCGTGGGAAACTTATCAAAGCTTATCTTCTCTGCCTTGTTTTATCTTTCAATTTTATCTTTGAGAAGTCATTCGTGAAGTCCAGTTCATGTAGCAGGAAAGGTAAGCTGTGCCACTTGTATCGAACAATGCTATAGTTACGTTTTGGGGAGTCATATTTTGTAGTATGTATATGTATATGTGTATATATATATTTATATATATATATATATATATATATATATATACATATACATATATATATATATATATATATATATATATATATATATAAATAATCGTTAAATTCAAACAGAGCCCCGTCACTGACGTTTTCATTATCATCATCGTCATCATTATATCGTCGTCGTCAAATAAATTGTTAAATAACGACTATAAAAAAAAGAAATGAGAGAGCCAGGTTCAATGCAACTTTGTTCATTTCGTTTTCTTGATTGCAGATAAGATTAAGATGACTGTAATGTCATTTATGTCACAAGATTCGGCTTCTTTTATCAGCGAACCTCATCCACACTTTGAATGTTATCTTGGAAAACCAGACGGAGACGCGGCTGTGTCAGCAGTTAGAGGGTATGATACCCGGACAATTGCTTCGGGTGATATCCCTCTTCACCCTGAACCTTCAGTGGATGACATGTTGATTTCTGGTCTACCCTCTTCGAACGTAACTGGTTTCAATGTTTCCTTGATTCCAGTAATGAACAATGCATTTGGTGTTTATAATTGTACAGCGGTGAAAGCTGACAGAGACGATACAACTATTATGGTTATCTTCCTACATGCTGACCGTAAGTTACACTTTCTGATTAGGATACAAAACTAGTATTTTCCAGGCTTTAAATTGAACGTCTACAGAGGCGTCTTCATATGAGGAAGGTAAGACTACATCATGCTTTCATCCGTGCCCCGCCCACCTCCTCCCGATCACTCAAGTTATCGCCAGACCTATATGTATATACGTATGTAAATTGACGACACTGAAACGGCAAAAAGTGTGTTGTGAAGTTGATGACAGTCAGATTTATCACGTATCAGTTAATGTTCTTAATGTGTTAACAGATGCATATGAGTATAAAAATGAATCAAAACGAGAACAGCATGGCCAATTTAAGTTCCTTCTCGAAGAATGCAAACTGCTAGAATTATTACATTGCTTACTAGAGACTTGCTACGAAATCGATTTCAAAACTTTACTCATTTAAATCATTTAGATTTTCTGTATGTTGGGTTTTGATTCTATGGATTAAGTTGTTAACGACGTATTCGTCGTTTTAGCAGTGAAATCATCACGTCAGATGATCTATATGTAAAGCCATATTATAATGTTTTCTCCAGACAAGGAAATTGATAATGAATCGACCTGAAAATATAGTGACTAGTTCGTTCTGCCTGTATGTTTACTACACAAGAAGAACACTCCCCCGCTGCCCCGAAAGAAATACTCTTCGCGAAGATGACACGTCTAATTATAGCAATACTCCAATCATAAAAACTATATGGATATTTATATTCATGCGGCGCTCTCATTTACATCCCATGCCGTCTCGTTTATTTTGACCGTTATGCTTGCTATGAACATATGCTTCATATATAACCAAATACTCACGGTATAGTTATATTAATTAAAACCAGCAAAATGAAATGTGACTGAACATAATATTGAACACCCTGCAGCCTACGTCGTCCCCGTGGATGGGCAACATACCCAGACAGTGAATGATGGAGATCTAGGAGTTGTTCTCGATATGGAATGGTCGTTCACTGGTTTTGATCCAAGATGGAGGGTCAATGGATCTTTGCCTATTGATACCAATGAAGACTATGACATCATCAGCAATAGAGGAGCTCGTGCTGAAGATAATGGTCTCTACGAGGGCCATCCGAGGACGATCAGAAACGACGGACGTCATGTGCTACGCAGGCTGATTGTTCGAGGTAAGGATCAGTGACGTGTTCAGGGTCTAGTTTAGTAGAAAAAAAAAGGATCAGGAGGGACACTTAAGTCCCCATCAAGGACCCTATAGAGAGAAAAAAAAACTGAAGACACAAACACTCAGACCCGATTACAATGCTTAAAGTGCTAGTCCAAAGCATTCTTAAACCCATTGACACTATACTTGCAAGTACAACTTTCTCAGGCAAACCATTCCACTCATTCACAACCGTATTAGAACAAGTTATGCCGAATATTAATCCTACTATGTGACTTTTGGAGTTTAAGACAATGACCTCTAGTACAACTACTGTTAGCAAACATGAAAAAGTCGGTAAAGGATAAATTGTCGAAACCATACACAATCTTGAAAACCTGGATCAAGTCCCCAGGGTGCTTTTAAAGGTGTGAGGGGAGGCTTAATTTTCCCTACTTATTAAAGAAGGGGAATGCATGAACCTAACTTCTGAATGGCCGTTCTGGTCCGGAGGGAGAAGTCTAACTATTCATCATAGACCGAAAGTTTGCCCATGCCTGACGATCGGGCTACGGCGGGGAAGGGAGAATCATCAACTCTCCTCCAATTGGAGTACGTAACTGGCAACATTTATTGTCTTAGACTGATTTTGTATGCATTTCGTCACTTATCACTTCATGTATCAGACCATGTAGAAAGAGGATCGAGGGATCAGGGATAGGGCAGCAATCTCCCGGAGGAAGATTCGTGGGAAATGACTTTGATTTCCGAGAAATTCGCAAAAATTAGCTCAAAACGTTCTGAGAAAATTAATCCTATGTGCATGCTTTCTATACCACAATTTCCATTGCGATGAAGTATTTGAATATGAATGTAACAAATTGGGCACTTTCAGTTTATCAAGACAGCGTACTTTCATTACGAAAAAGAACACCTTTACAAAATGGTAAAAATACCCTTTTCATAAACGAAAAGGAGCAGTTCTAAGTTATGTAAAGAAATCTTTGGAATGCAACCTGTTAAACCAAACTTGGTGATTATGCATGCATGGGGTCGGCTTGAAAGTGCAGCCCTAAATGTTCACATTTCTTTATTACTTCTGATAACTCAGCCCAAATATGATATCTTTCAGTGATTCTTCTGTTCCAACATATACATAATTTAGAGAGTGCTTTGCAAACATTTTTTTGAGAAGCCTTTCACCGATGTGATTCTTTCATATATAAAGATATCACACTTCTTTATTCTATAATTTCCCCTAATATTGTTTCCCTCTATTGGTACAACAGATTGTAAGTCGGGTAAATGGGGTGCACCCGGCTGTACTGGTATCTGTGATAATTGCTACAATGGAGGAGTTTGCGATGACGAGACAGGGAATTGCATCTGTCCTCCTGGATTCATGGGGCCAAATTGCCTTTCAGGTTTGTACACAAGGGAGTTGGTATCGGGCGAGAGAGGTGGAGAGAGAGAGAGGTGGAGAAAGAGAGAAGGTTGGGGGGGGGGGCGGTTAACGGGTATTTATCCACTTTTAAGATCGTGCTTGAAATCGAGTCAAACAAGGCTCAGCTTCCGCAGTCTTCGCCCAATCTAGGGCTCTTTCTTCTTGGTAACTCCTGTAGCCCTCCCACAAGTAATATTTTACCCCGTTCCTATCAATTATTACCCTCCAACACCCCTGTTATCTGTCACCCATCTAGGATTTACATTGAGTGCACGAGGGCTTTGACTACACTGCATGCTCACATATGATCTCGATAACAAAAGAAAAGAGACAAAAGAAATTCCTCTTTATGTATATATGTGATGTTGATTAGGTTTCTACAATACATAATTATATCAAAGATGGCGGAGAAACTATACTAAATATCTTGTTTTGTTGTTTAAGTTTATTTTAATCTTCGAAAATCATATTGAAAATGATGATGAAATATGGAGAAAAAAAATATTGAAAAAATTCGAATTGCATCTATTCTTTTTGTCCTTTTTAGTATGTGGCCCAAATAAATTCGGTTATTCTTGTGAATTTGAATGTGTCAAAGGAGGATCAGATGATAGTTGCCAAGGGAGACAGTTTTGTCTTGTGGATCCATTTGGTTGCAGATGTAATACAGGATTCAAGAATCTCAACTGTTCAGTCTGTAAGCTTGCTCGTATCGTTACGTTTAACTGATAATCGTATCTCACCAATGTACTATAAGTATAGCAATATCCTGCAAGGGGGGAGGGGGAAGGGAAGGGGGAGGGGTGGTGGATGGGTATATCTGTAAACGTGCGACAATTACAGATTATATGGCACATGAACTATACATACAATGAAATACTATTGTGTATTTTTCAATGTCCTGACTTTAAGAGATTGCGCTATTAGTCACTATATGTAATATGTATATGTTTTAACTGTCACGTCATTTGGGAGGAAACGATCTTAACAAAGGAGTAATTAAAGTCAGTGGTGAAATAAATTGAGTGCTTTAAAAACGTAATATAACATTTTCTCGATTCTCAGCATGTGATCCAAATAAATATGGGGCTGGTTGTCTCCAAGATTGCCACTGTCAGAATGAAAGCAGCTGTGATAGATTTACGGGTGAATGTGATTCCAAAGGTTGCTTGGCCGGATGGAGTGGAGATAATTGTCAGAGTGAGTGCAACATTTATTGATTCACCCAGTGCCGCCTTCGCAAGTGGGGATTCGATGTGGATAATTAATCACCCCCCCCCCCCCAAAAAAAAAAATCCTTTCGTATATTCTAACATACTGATTACCGTTAAGTCAATAAAATATGAAGTTGAACTGAATCTTAGGCAGATCAAGCCCTTTATGATTTACGATTCTAAATTCGGAAAAGGAATGAAGCATCTACTTTGGTTTGTCCAACTACGATATGTTTAAGGCACATCCGCGACATACTGTGTACACATTTTCAAACATTCACACATATACCCATGTTCATTTCGGAGCATGCGCATAATATATATATATATATATATATATATATATATATATATATATATATATATATATATATATATATATATATATATATATATATGTAAATATTTTCTGCGACGATACCGTATGGGAGACTTGACTTACTACAACCAGTCTAGTTCCTGTTAGGCTTCCTATAGCTAATGGTATGCACGTTATGCAGTATGCATTTGTTCACCTTAATTGTTAAAATGCTTGAGTAGGCGAAGGGGGGGGGGGGGAAGAAACAGGATATAATGGTGTACACCCACACACACACACACACACAATGCGAGTGCTTTGTGTAGATACAAAGTATTTTGATCTGGTTTAGTCAACCAAAGATTGTCACTGATGACAACAATATAATTATCGTGTACACAATATAATCAAAGTTATATTATAAAATTGTATACGATATAATGCAATAGTGTTAAGAAAATATGTCGCAAACACTGGCTTCACAAATACGTAAAAGAAACCCCCAAAGTGTCCCGTTAAGATCCCCATAATGCTATATAGTTCCTGCTTGTCTCTGCTTGTCCCCGAGTTCCTGCTTGCATGAGGATCTAAAATACACACATACATATACACACCCACACGCAGATTCACACATACACGCATATAGACTCAGCACAGTATATAGTGTACAAATTATAATGTGTACATAAGTATGTACCGCAGCACGCGATGACCGTTATTAGATCAGTCACAAAATTGTTGTACGTCTTGACATGAACTCATCGGTTCGTGTTGCTATGCCAAATTTGGACGCAGACGCAGTATGCCCATGCGTGAGATCGTTATGCTATACAACGTAGTGTAGTTCAATGTATAGCCAAATTATCATCATATTCTTATTTTATTTGCGCATAAATTTCAGGCTTTCAAACTATAAAAGTAAAGAACAACGGGGTACCCTTTCGAGACAATAATTGTTGGTTATTTGCCTTTTTCAAGTTTTTATTAAATTGTAACATTCTGAGATGAAAGTTCATGTTTATTTAATGCTTTGTAGAAATGAACAGTGTTAATCAACGGTCTACCGTGCGTTTATAGCAGGATTATGCACTCAAGGGGGTATAACCCTATCGCTGAATGCACGAGGCCGTCTAGGCCGAGTGCAAAGCTTGAGTTATAACCTCATTCGTTCCTGTTTACTCATACAGAGATGTGTTTTGTGTTCAAGTTTTCATTCGCTCGAATGTGCCAATTTTTTTATTCCCTCAGATTGTCACTGAGGCTGAATGCATAATGAAGCATTAAAGTGCGTCTTTTGTGATAATAAAAGTCTATTTTCCTACGTTTGTGATAAAAAGTGTTGTTATGTTATTTAAAAGGTTTATGTTTGCCCCCTCAAACAGAGACTCATTTCACACTGGCCCTCGGGGAGTCAGACGGGGGAAACCTCCCGATTGAAAAGAGTTGCGAGGGAGCAGGAGTATGTCTCTGCCCCCGCTTCACTGTTCTTACTATGGATGTATTCCACGACATTGATGTATAGCAATCAGCTGGATCGCTCATTGCAAGAGAATGCCAAGAAAGCAATTAGATCCATCATCAGTTTCACATATCTCAAAATAAGTCAAAAGTAAATCTGTTTTCAAAGTTCTATGAAGAAAATGGATATAAAACGTTGAAATACCGACATGAAAAGTTAACGTTTCTAGATAAAGTTCTAACTTTGGCAGGATTTGAAATTTTGAGCTAAAAAACGCTCGAAATTTCCATGAACCATATTGGTCACTGTAGCATCTTTGAAACTGCACCCCCACACACGAATTGTATGGCCCACTGTAATCGATGGAGTTACAGACATCATCAAATCGTGCGATTCAATTAGTTAGTTTTGATGTTTCGTTGTGCGATTGAGGCATTTTCACCGGAGAATGTTCCAGATTAGTTTATATCTCACTTCCGATGTATAATGTGATGTAATGGGAAGTATACCGAGATATGCAAATACATTACTTCCCTGTATTTCTATTGGTAGACCGCATGCGTGCAATAAACAGTATTATACAACACCTAATTATATTCCGGCCATTTGATTGGTCAATTGCTCGTTGATTGCATGCAAAATCCGCTCTATTGCACGCTATGATGATAGAACTATGTGTTATACTTTTTTGATAGCACTTTTTTCAATGGTAAGAGAGCAGCGAAACCGGTCTGTTCAAAACAATCTGTTGCATGAGTGCATTTTACATCCAATTATATCCAAATTTGAAGGTGTTGTATAAAACAAATAATGAATGGTTTCCATTCGTGCAATAGTGCAAATATTTCAGTCGTTGAAAGATGTAATTTGTTCCATTCAACTCGGCTGCGCCTCGTTGAATGGAACATTCCATCTTTCAACTCATGAAATATTTGCACTATTGCACTCACAACCATTCATTATTTGTATACTATAAAGTTTTACTGTAAGTAATGTAAACTTAATATTTGAACGCTAATTATTTTATCCTAGTTCCTGATGTTTGTATGGACGGTTACTATGGAACCCAGTGTACAAGTCAATGTCTGTGCTATATGGATGCTCCTTGTGATAAAACAACAGGAAGATGCCCAAAAGACATGTGTTCTCCAGGTTCCGTACTGGATACAACCACCCAAACTTGTCAACGTAAGTATTTTTGTTGTTGAGAAAACGTAACCACGATACAGAACATGCATATAGTAATGGGTTCCTGAGCTATCATGACCAGTGATGGTTTTACCTAACAAATTTGTTATATATTATATCTATTTTAGAACAATTCGACTTTTGTCAATCAAATTTTCGTTGTATAGGCTACTATCTGATTTTACAGGGTGTTCTGCTGGCATTTTTGGAGATTCATGTACGAGAGAGTGTCACTGTGCGTCAGATGCCTGCGATAGTGTCACGGGAGAATGCGTTGGTTGCTGCAAACGTCAGTGGCTTGATCAAACTAATGTTAGATGCCAGGAAGGTAAGAGACTTGTTTTGTTTTCTTGAAGTCTGTCAAAACACCCGATAGTCATAGATAGTACAGTAACAGTTTCATGTTCCACAACCGTGCATCAGTAACAACTGCTCTCTGTTCGTAACACGGTAACATCAGGCGCGTATCCAGGATTTTCAAACCCGGGGGGCGCGAATTACTATCTAAGCGGAGCGCCACCATCGGTTGGCGCGCAGCGTACAAGAAAATTTCTTGTTTTGAAACCCCCCCAGATCACCGGAAACGGCACTTCTCGGGCTTGAAATGACCAACCAGATGTACACTTTTTGCCTGAGAACCAGGTATTTCCTAATAGTTTTTTTTCCATCCATAACCTTTTTGAAGTTTGTCAACCCGTCTCACATCATGTTCGACCTGATGGCATCTCCTGTGGGTCTTTGCTT
This sequence comes from Apostichopus japonicus, assembly GCF_037975245.1. Lineage (NCBI taxonomy): Eukaryota > Metazoa > Echinodermata > Holothuroidea > Aspidochirotida > Stichopodidae > Apostichopus > Apostichopus japonicus. Next base: position 16,308,102 of record NC_092562.1, read on the forward strand.
TTGTAGGTGATTCTACGTCGCGGCCCACAATACCCGTCAGCCCCACTTTTCAAGGTTTTAAGCCCCATATTTGTTCCGAATTTGAAAATTCACATTTCTCGTGAATAAACTCACTTGAAAACATACCCATAATGTTGTACAAAATTTCATCTATGGACAACCAATATAGAAAAACTTCCTTGAACCCCTAACAGACCGGTCAAAATTGCACGAGTAGAGGGAAGTGTGATGCAGAATGTTGGTCATAAATTGTCGAAAATTCAGACACAGTTAATTTATTGGTGTACAAACATTAAAACCTCTTATAACGGCTATTATAAAACTTGGTTGAAGGAAATGAAAAAATAGCAGATATTTCCTTCAACCGAACACTACACACATAGGCGTAGGAGGCGCGGCGGCAGTGGCGGAGCTAGGGGTATTGGTCAGGAGTGGCGAGAATGGTCTGTAGGAGCGCTTTCGACACTATCTAAGCGGAGCGCCACCACTGGTTGGCGCGTAGCGTACAGAAAATTTTGAATAAAGATACTCCCTAGATCGCCGGAAATGACCCTTTCCGGGCCTGGCTAATTTGCAGATAAACGAAGAATAAGGTGTCATCGCCAAATTACAGCAACAAAATGTGAGAAATGTCAATAAGTAGATGAGAGCGCAATAAAAAAGTCAATAATCACGAATAAGTAAAAAGTGGTAAAGAGCTGAAAAAGGCGCCAGCAGTCCATTTGAGTCCGTCAGGGGGGCATCCACCCACCCCCCCCCCCGACCGAATGGACGCTCCGCCACTGCGCGGCGGGGGTGCAGCCCCTAATTCGCCATTACTAATGTAAAAGAGAGTTTTGACATAATTGGACCTCAATGCTTTTTATACATCTACATGAGACATGTCGTTGTTTACATTAGCATCCCGCGAAATACTGCGCAATTTGAGCGGACCGTACGGTACATGATGGCATGCGATGTAATAACCGATGCTTGCTTATATGATATTGACATGAACACGTTGAACGCGCGCTTTGCGCGCGAAAATTTTTGGTTATTTTTTCAGGCAAGTCGGACAGTTTTGAGGCTTTTTATCGTAGAACGCCATTTTCATGCTCACTGATATGATGTGATATCTGCTGTTTGCGTTACAAATTCGAACAGGCGCGTAGCGAGGAATTTGCCAAGGGAGGGGCGAAGCCTGTAGGCAAATTATCTAAGCGTAGCGCCACCATAGGTTGGCGCGAAGCGTACAAGAAAATTTTGGCCGAAAATGCCTCCCAGATCGCTGGAAATGGCACTACCCAGGACCATTTGTTAGCGCGAAGCGTACAAGCAAATTTTGGCCGAAAATGTCTCCCAGATCGCTGGAAATGACACTTCCCAGGTCTTGTAAGTTGCCTCTAAGCACTTTCTATTTTGAAATTACTTAGCGATATCATTTAAAAAAAATGCTGAATGGGGGGGGCGGGCGGTCGCCCCCATCCCAAAATGCGTCATGTTCCCCGACGACACGGTCGAGTTCGAGACCAGCCACAGTTGGTTTCATAGCACAATTCTACACACGCGTTATGATAGACCATATATAGTACATATATAGATCATTAGTGAGAGAGGAAAATGGAAACGTCAAAAAATGGAGTTGTCGGTGTAAGGGGTAGGGTGAGTCACACTTTTACGAAATCATTGATCCGTCACTGGCTACCCTTCAGCGCTGTAATGATGTCACTGTTCCTCTTTCTCTCCCCGTTGTCTTCGCGTTTTTCTTTTACTCCCTCCTTTTCTCATTTTTCTTTCTTTCTTCTTTTTCTTTTCCCTTCCTATATCTCCCCCTCCTCTTTTTCCCCTCTTTTTTCCTTTTTTCTTCTCTTTTTTTCTCTCCTCTTTTTCTTACCCGGGGGGCGCGCGCCCCCAACGCCCCCCCCTGGATACGCACCTGAACATGTGTTACAGTTGGCACAGTAGTTACTGGAAAGCTGTTACACGTTGAACTACGAGTCCGACAGGTGAACATTTGCAGTAATTAAAAAAAAAAATCAAGTTGAATTTTTAAATTTAAGAAAAAAAAATGTTTTAAAAATTTAATTTTTAATTTTTAAATTTGCAGTTAGAAAAAACTTGCAGTAATAACTGTGCCACCTGTAACACATGTTACAATGTTACGAACACAGCGCAGTAGTTACTGATGCGCGGTTGTGGAACATGAACAGTAGTTACTAGCTATGAGTATTGGCTGGTCAAAATCACTTGAACTAGCATCTCTGTCACGAAATGGAAGTTAAACAGACAATCCTGCACCTTTTGTTGTGAGAATCTCCTCCATACATTTAAGTTCATTATCAGTTACCTTGCACGGACGTTACAAAGTCGAAACACTGTGAACGTTAAGAATGAGTCCAATGTGCAAAAAACAAAAACTTGAAAATTTAATTTGCCAGAAGATAAACAATTATTGTGATGTCAGCTTTTAACCTGTAAATAATTCGTCTTTCATCATGCAATGTTAATGTAATAAATCTGAATTAAATATAAGATTGAAAAGAACTTGCCCACAGGTATAACTCAAGAAACATAATACCTTTCTGAAGTTAGGACAAATTATCACATTAAACAATTGTTACATATCTAAGATTGAATATGCTAACGTTTTCCAAGAAAAGTGAGAAAATCAGAGACGACTGTAGTATGGGCTGGACCTAATATCAGAACCATTGATATATTTGATTTGATTTGATTTTATTCGGCAAGATATCAATCTTCATCTGCATACAAACAAAAAATTACACATAAAGATAAACATTTAAAATACAAGATGGGAATATACTTAAATGCATCAAAAAGAAAATAACATGCCAAGGATAACCCTTTAAGCTAAAAGCTTATTTCCAAAGGGGTCCTTATAACCATTAAAATACAAAAGATAAGAAATAAACTATTAAAACATCTAAAACATGCATACAAACACTGTAAAAAAGAAAGATATTTACAAGCTAGACATTCAGATGATTTAAAAGGTAGGCTTTGGCATCTTTTTTAAAATTGTATTTCAGCAGGATGGATTTTATGTTTTCAGGTAGCCTGTTCCAGTTTTTAATTGCATTGTAATAAAAAGACCCAGCACAGTGCGTTTTAAATTTGGGAAGTTGAAAATTAAAACTACTACCTCTTGTGTTATGGCTATGAACACTATTTACTCTAATAAAACTCTCCCTCATATAAACTGGAGAGGTACCATGGAAAACATTAAAAACATGATTAAGACGAAGCTGTTCAGCCCTAGTGTTGATGTTCAAAATACCAAGAGTTTTAAAGTCAGCATGGTTAATGTGGTAATAAAAATCTTTACCCAGAATGAATCTGATAACTTTGTTCTGGGCACATTGTAATCTACGAGCGTGGTACTTAGAAATACCTCCATACCAAGATGAGATGGAATAATCAAACAGACAAAGAACAAGGGCTGTACAGATGGTCTTTTTCACATTTTGATTAAAATAATTAGCTTGCCTGTAGAGGAATTTGAGTCGAGAATTTGTTTTACTAATAATGCCAAGAACAATTTGTTCGCCAACAAGGTATTGGTTTAACTCCAGACCGAGGTAAACAACAGAATGTTTGGCCTTAATCAGTTGACCATCACAAATAATTGAGAAGTCAGTATACTGACCAAGTTTACGTTTCGTCCCAAACAAAATCAACTCGGTCTTACCCATGTGTTAACGATAATTTGTTTTCAATGAGCCATTTATTGCCACTCTCCAGGTTAGATGAAAGATTTTTTTTAATATTGTTAGGATCTTTGTCAGAGTAAATTAAAGCACTGTCATCGGCATATTGTAAAAGCAAGCAATTGATGGAGTTTGATTTCGTCTATATAATGTCAATGTTTTCATTGTAATGTAATAATTAATAATTAATTGTATATTATTAGATAATTGAGACATTACACATAAACCATGAGTGATGCTATCTACAATTTGAGTAAAATTTGAAAATTAATTCAGCAAAACAAAATGGATCCTAACCAAATTTGATTTGTATTACAGGAATACTCAATGTAACTGGTAACATAGTCAATCCCGGTGTACAGTGGTCCTCTGTGACATGTTGGAGTCGTGAACTGACGGGGGACAGTCCGAGATATCCGGTCAAGCTCGTTAGATCTTTATCCTCCCCTGATGACCCCGGGGTATCTCTTAGTAACCGTTTCGACTCCCAGAGCGATAACTTCACTCTGAGAGGATGGAACTATACCATCGATAATCCGCAAGCTGGAGATCAGTTTTACTGCTGGATACCAACTTTGTCTACAGCACAGCTTAATGCAAATTTGTCTTACTACGGTAAGAAACCTCATAACTTAATTTTCACCAAAAATTGTTACAGCCGCTTGGCGTTAGAAACATAACTTTTGTCTGAAGGGGAAACCTACCCGTATACGGTACCGAAAATATTCATATATTATTCATATATAGGTATAGGTTTGTTTATCAATACGCTAACTTATTCTTCATAATGTCATATAGTGTCTGAACTGTTGTGTTTCATAGCCTCTCAATTAAGAAAGGAAAAGAGAGTGAGGAATAAGAGGTTCCTAGAAGTAATGTTGTTACTGCAGGCCGTCAAGGTTAATTCTCGATATGCCTATAGACTATCACATCCTTAGAAGTTTGATGGCCAAAGGTAGACGAAAATTTGTTCTACACATTCACGTATTACCTATGTTTATTTTGAATGTGTGTGTGGGTGATATCTACGGAAGCGTAGAAGGGACATTGCATTGACGAGTTACCGACTTGCCAAAACGACAATTATCTGCAAATTGACGAGTTGACGAGATGGTAACGTGACGAGTCGCACACATACTACCAACTCGACAAAATGACAAAATTCAGAAAATTGACGTTTCGACGAGATAACGAATCTCGTCAATGCATCAATTTTCTGCAAATTGACGAGTTGCACACATACTACCATCTCGACAAAATCCGTTAAAAGATCCGTTATTTCGTCAAAACGTAATTTTTCTGAATTTTGTCATTTTGTTCAATATTCAATATTTGTTTCATCGTTTTTTCATGCAATGATATATTAGCAATATCCAATGTTATAACGGATATCGCCCAAATTGTCCAAGATTCCTTCCTGGTTGTTTTTTCTTCTTTTCAGGGCTTCGTAAGATATAGTTTTTTTTATATAAAACTTGAAGCCCAATTTATCTTTGCCATGCATATCAGACCACTGCTTGCATTCGTACACTGTTTGAATTTCCATTCTTCACCAGAGCTTCTTGTTCTTAGCAATCCGCCAGAATTACTAGACATAACCAGTACATCTATGGACATAAGGTGGATGGCTTGGGATGAAGAGATAGATGTTGGTGACCCTCCATTGGTGGGATATGTTGTACACATCAAGGGGGCGTCATCTACGCTGTGGAATAACAGATCTGTAATGATAAATAGTTTAGAATATCGGCTAATTCATCTAGAACATGACACAAACTATACAGTCAGTGTGTCAGCTGTCAGAGAAGGGGAGAAGGGCGAGGGACCGAGAGGTCCATCTATCACAGTCAAGACATTATGTCAAGGTAAGTAATTATTAATCTCATCAGTTTCATCCTGTGTTATTATAAATGAGTTATTAATTTTAAACAATTAAAATACTAAAAGCTAATGTATATCGGCATCGACAACAAGAGGCTGTAAATCGAGGAATATACTATATATATATATATATATATATATATATATATATATATATAATATATATATATATATATATATATATATATATATATATATATATATATATATATATATATATATATATATATATATATATAAACTGGTATGACCTATCGGTGGTGAAAACAGCATGGTTGTAAAAATAAATGAATGGAGTGTGTGGAGAAACTAATTAATAATATTGCTATTGAGGATGCATATATGCGCAGACATATCCACCGATATAACGGTGCTCAAGGCGCATCACAATATTACCCTGGTCAACGATAACCTATTAAGCTTATAGAGGCAAATGATCCCTCCACACGGCAGCAGCTAAACAACGCCCAACTGACAGTTTCTCTCACAAGTCCCCATTTATACACCTGCAGGGTGAAGAGAGGCAATGGAGATAAAGTGCCTTGCCCGAGGACACAACGCAATGATCTGGCCAGGTCTCGAACCTCGGTCGCAATCCTCTATTCATTTATCATTACAATTCATATATGTTCTTTTATACGCTTAATGTTTTGAATACGAAACTTCGACAGCTAGTTTACTTAGCCACGTCATATCCTTACTTGAAGTTCATCAAAATGTTCTCCACTTTTAATAACTGAGAAGAAAGCCCAAGCCAGGGTGATCTCCAGTTTTGTAATTGCTTAGAACTAAATTCGTCTCCCTTGATCACATTTTTTTGATTGAGGTTAATCAAAATTCTTGAAGATGGATCTGTTGTTAGTTTTATAAGGTAATATTTGTTCACCACGATTTATTATTTTTCAGTGCCAACAATTACTCCTACAAACATAGCAGCAACGGTCACAAACTTAAACCACCTGAATATAACATGGCAGGTAAGTTGCAGGCATTTTCTCCAATTACTTTTTTTATATAAATGCTAAACATAAATTGAGTTTTTGGAGCCTAACTTGATCAGCAATTTTACATTTCTTATATCAGGCACATGTACAATTTGGTATTAACCACATGTCAACAGCAACTTGGAAAATTTCAACAATACTTAATTTTATATAATATATCAAATTAATTAACTACTTGAAGAAAGTCAAATCGATAGATCAAATTATTTACCTATACTATACTGCAGGAATTAAATGGCAAGCTAACAAAAAATATATAAAACTCAAACCTAAAAGCTGCATTAATTTGTAAGAATAAAAATAACAGTGTCTGTACGACATATAAAAATTTCTTCAACAGATTGATTACAACAACATTACATGCAGTACTGGTATACATAGTTATACCATCTATTACAAGAATAAAAGCAGCGGAGAGGAACCAATGAAGTTACGTGTCGTCCCTGCAAATACCACTTGGACAATCATCACTGAAGGTCTGGATCCTGGGCTTACTTACATCTTTCTGGTATCCTTGACAACAGACCACGAAAGCTCACTTGGTGAAGCTTTAATGGCAGTAACTCTACCAATGCCTCAATCGACAGGTAACTATATAAGCATCTATAGAGGGCTTTATATCTATAATGATATATCTGATCTTATCGTTATACCAACTGCCATGGCATTTTCTAGGGCAATCACCATTAGGGGGTCGGTTAGTAAATGAATTGCATATGCAGAATTTAGCATGTCAGTCTCCATAAGTTGTATACGTGTATCTTGGACCATAGAGACGTTTCGTGCGAATGGTTGTCTTTGTTTCTTCAAAGTAGAAACGGTACGATAGGACTGGAAAGGAATCACGACAGAGTAGTTCCACATAACTATTAGGCTTAGAGGGCGCAATCACGCTCTTATCTTAAAGGCATTGAAGACTCGCCCCAAACCGTGAGTGGCAGTAATGTGCTTCCGTTTATGTTCGACTGACATTTCGAAAAGATTTCAGCAAAGTTTTACAATACCACAAGTCCATATTCTGTACGCATGCGCACTTGGACTCATCGATTAATCGTTTACACTCGTGGTATACAGAGAAACTGAACAGACGTGTACACATGCTTGTACTCGTAAACGTACAAATATGATTTTGTATGAACAAATAGTTTTCTTTTCTTTCCTTTTTTTCCCCTTTCATTATAGGTAGAGACAGTCCTGTTGGTTTTATCATTATTCCTGTGATCATTGTTTTAATTCTCTTCGTATTCATCATTTCATTCATCATTTACAGGTAAGTGTAAAGTATTTCAATCCCATTTGAATGCAGGTGGCATTGGAGTAGCTGTAGTTTTCTATTACCATAGTTTCTTGTCTACTTTAAATGGTTATATATTTCATTTTTTTATTAAATATAATATTTAGTAGGATATGTCGGCATGAAATGATCAGCAATAGTTATGTGAATAATACTAATCAACATATTAATTTATTATCATATCTGTATGATAATAAGAAGTACAGGAGTTTGACCTATACCTGTGGAGTATCCTGTTATCGGATCATCTCACGCATGGGTTTGAAATATTTTGCAAGACTACCACCTTTACTTCTCCCAAAATGGGGCATCATTGAACAAAAACAAGAACTATAAGACTGCAGCATGAATTTATCGGGTTCGATATCAGTTTTGACCTTTATCTTATGTTGGTGATAACAGGTAAGCAATCGGTCTGGCATTTAGCGGAGGGTTAGACTTGGTTTCAGAACCTCAAATGTAGCCCCAGAACCTCAAATATTTGATAATTTATGCAATTGACCTATAAGCTTATTGTAAGACCATGCACTAAATCATACTCTCAAATCGGTTACACCTAATTTCAGGAGAAAGAACAAAGCAAATGTACTGCCACCTGGTCAAGTTCACAATTCCTACGCCGGCGCCAACGATGTCCGGATTGATGATGAAACTCGAGGTATAAACTACAGATATGAATTACATACTGATATTAATGAAAGTTTGTTAAGGAATTGTTGTGTATACTGTTAAGTTAATTCTGCCTAAGTGGACATTACTTTGTCTGTGGTTTATTTATCTGTGGTTTGTATTTCCAAAATAGAATAGCCACGTTAGACCAAGTATATTGTTTAGCTATACATATACATATATATATATATATATATATATATATATATATATATATATATACATATATATATATATATATATATTTATATATATATGTATATATATATATGTATATATATATATATATATATATATGTATATATTTATATATATACATATATATACATACATATATATATATATACATATATATATGTATATATATATATATATATATATATATATATATATATATATATATATATATATATATATATTCCATTGCTCTATCTTTACTTCGACAGGGGTGTATATTTGTATCTAATGAATTGTGCTAGTCTATAAATAAAATAAATGAACAACAGAAATCTGACAAAATTTAAATGAAAAGACAAAAAAACTAAATACAAGTCCATTGGTAGTTTAAGACGGACGTGTAATCCTGGGATCATTATTCTATTGTACCAATCCCTTATACATCAGAACAGTTTCCTCTACAAATGTTTAGTTTTCGCCAGTGGTCAGTTCTGCACCAAAATTCAGACAGAAAAATGAAATATATTAAACATATATCATTCACCTTTTCGGCTATCTTGACAGTTCAAGGCAAAATTAATTCATTGGAAATGCGTACCTCGAATGACAAACCGGGCGGAAGCAAGACTGCAGACTATGAAGAAGGCATAACCAAAAAGAATGCTGAAGAATATGGTTACGAAGTTCCAAATGAAATCAGAAAACCTGTAACGTCAGAGATAACAGATCATGCCACTGATGATGATGATGTCTCGCCTGATGACATTGAGAATTGTACGGGAATTTATATCAATATACCAACAACTGACAAGAAAACATCACCTCCAAGGCCAATTGCTGTATCAGAGTTTCAGAGTTTTATGAGACGAGGAAAGAGATCACTGGTTACGGATGTTGTCAAGGAGTTTACGGTGGGTACTAGCGATCATGGTTGATTCACATCAATGTTTTAGTTATATGTATCAATGAAGATGTTCTATGATACTCATTAGGTGTGTAGACCTGATTCCATCTGCACCGTATCAATTTGTGGTTTTTGTTTGTTATTTCAGCGTTTATTTCATACTATAGTTGCTTTGTATGACAAAACTGAAATACAATGTAAACCCGATAACAATATTTGCTCCTTCTAAGTGTCAATTAAAGATGTGCTTTTTTTGGCTCCAATTATAGCACGCTATATAGCTAGTAAAGTTTTTTGATTACGTAATCGAACTGCCACGGTCGTAAATCGACCTTAGGCTCTACAATTAACCTGCAAAGCTTCTTAACACCATTAGGCTCTTTGTGAAAACACTGTGTGGAAATATGTTCATGTCTACAGTGTAGTTAATCATATAGCGTTCACACAAAGACCCCTCATATAAGAACAAAATATGTGGCAGCTTTGTGTTGCAGACTAATTGGTAAAAAGAGGTCATTTTATGAACAAGGCAGGTCGATTACGTAATCTCAAGAAACTTTCCCATGATAGCGTGCTATAGTTGGGTCTATACAGCCATGGAGCTATACAGCAGACCTATTAACTTGACATAAAAGTAATGTTCAAATTTTCTGGGCAGGCTCTTCCGATGGGTCAACAGTATCCTTGCTCCGAAGCTCTTCGGTATGAAACAATGCCAAAGAAATTATCTGATCAGATTGTACCATGTAAGTATACAGCTAGTGAGATGAACGATTTTATGAATTATGAGTGTAACTTTATTGTTGTTGTAGAAAATAAACATGATGCACTTTGCGCATCCGTCTACCAATAGTGGTACAAACTTCTCACACTCTATCGGATTTGTCTCGAAAATGTGCCACTTAAGACAAAATTGTCGTTCTTATGGGACACTTAAAACTTCGAGGATCTGACTTTTCGATGATTTTTTTTGCTTGTTTACAGGTAAACTAAAGTAAAAGAAAGTTAGAAATTGTCAACACTCTCTATTTTGTGTTGCATATTGTGTGAAAAAGATCCTAACAGGATCCAAAGTTATTAGCAACACGGTTTTTTTTGCAGAATATTAGTAATTTCCTGACATTTTTTCCCACTCTTGAATATGAAAGTGTAATGTATCAATAGTGATGCAAAATCTGTTTAAGAAAAGCCATGAAGCTAAAAAATAACAAAATATTCTATTTACTGTTTAATGATAGTGGAAACCCTCTTATAATAAAAAAAAATGTTGAAACAATCGTATATTAATGTTATCGGCATCTATGTTACTACTGTTTAAATGTACTGTGTGTAATGTTCATCTGATTTGTTTATTCTTTCATTGACAAGATGACCATTCTAGAGTTAAGGCACAGACTGGCAGAAACAACACACAGTCCGATTACTACAATGCAAGCAACATCAAGGTATATCGAACATGTTGATGGTATAATACTTCAGGGTGGCGGTAATCTAATAACAATAACACAATCGATGTCCAAACAAGCAGAGAACAGCTATATACATATTAACAAAACAACTTGAAAAGATGAATATGTCATCTGTTATGTATCCATGGTAACAAACAGTTATCACACGTGTCTGGTCCAAAATCTGCTGCACATATAGATGGGTGGAAAATAAAAGTTTACAGACGTAACTTTTAAATTCAATTATACCTAAATAACCTATAATCATGGAATGATAAAATAATGAAGAAGCCCACATTGGATATAAATACTTCACAAATTGATACGCCTTCCTGAAGATCGTGATCTACCTCCCCGTCTATATACCCACACCAGTTTTTTCGCCCTGAACCTACTTAAAGGAATATTATTTCACTGGCAATAACGAAAGTTCACTGTCTAACAAAATCGATACCAATGGTCTCTATTGTGTTTTCCATTGTCTTGTATTCCGGTGTAGTACCGCTCTTCAAACAACCCCCCCCACCCACCCACACACATGCACAGAATCTTGTTTTCTATTATATTAGCTACAACCGATGACATTCACCTTTATTCTAACCCTTTGTCTGAACAACCGATGACTTTTGTTCTATATTGTTGGACATGTTCATCGAGTTTTTTTAAATGTATTCATCACAAAATAGCAAACTAAGATATTAGCCAAGTTTTTCCCAGCCAAGAGCATTACTTGACGAGTAATTATAGGGTTCAATTAGGTTTAGAAACTCATAGAAAAGGACGCAAAAAGCTGCTTTAAAGGAAGTGAAGACTCGCGCACAAAGAAACGTCTCATGCCGGTAATTCTGTCCTAGTTTCGAATGAGGTGTAACAGAAGTGTAAGACACCATCATCGATCCCAGAAAATACACACACAGCTTGCTACCGTCGGTAATTAGACACTAGTGTACAGTCAATATATACAGCTACGGTCAATACCCACAACACAGTGTATAGCAGCGATGGACATCTTAGGTATAGATAAAAAGATGACAACGTATCACGTTTCATTACTGTCTGCATTTTGTAGCGACAAGCAGAAAACTTTACTTACAAGCAACGGAAAGTTAACTTTTTCAGAGCGCGGTTTGGGCGAGTCTTCAATGCCTTTAAGAAGAATAACAGCATCTCTCTCATTTTTGTTTCAGGCTTGGGGCCATGGAAAGACATCTTTCATTGCAGCCAAAGGTTATCGATATGTGTAATTTTATTTTTTTGTAAAAGATAACCTACTTTTCATTCTTTTTACAATACAGTGTACACTTGACTTTTGTAGTTCATTTTTAACTTACAGTAAAGTACAGTGGTATAACTGGTAAGAAAAGAAAAGGAAGCAGATTTCTATAACTTTCATACATTTTCCTTTTCCATATAGTTTATGTGATGTTCATATTTTAAGTAAACGAAACTGTCTAAATCAGTCATTCAGTCATTCAATAATTAGTTCTAAGAAAGTCACTTTTAGTCAGTCATTCTACGGAAGCTATGAGAGGACACACGAGATGTCGAGATAATAGCCTGTAACTTGGCAAAACCCGTATTTTTGTCGAGATGTAACGGTATTCTAACACGGTAGCTTGACATGTCGCATGTCCCCTTATGGCTTCCGTAGTCATTCAGTTAGCCATTACGTTATCAGTATTTATAAATCAACCATTACGTAGAACTTTCTATGACGTAATAAATTAGGTATACTTTACATATAAGGGGGGTTTAATGCATTTGATCCTAACATGTACAGTAACCCATGTATATTTTGTAAGTTTTAAGTTAAATATAACTGATTTCTGGCCCGTTTGTAATGATTAAACGTCAACCTACAATTTAGACTATTAATACTGCTTCATTGTTGTTGTTGTTTTTTGTTCAGATCCTCAAAGCAGAATCTACTCTGACAGGTTTTGGAGAATGATTTTGCAACAAGGTGTTCGGACTATTGTAATGCTGACTGATATATCTGTAAGTACACGTTGCAATATCATGTTGTAATAAATATTGAACCCGATCAAGATGTTGAAACCATTTACTGCAGGGGGTTAAGACAAATTTGAATAAACACGCATACACTAGAGCTCAACCGACGACTCGGACTGACAAATTGCCTTCTCAAAGTTTGAAAATTGCCTTGGTGCCCTTTGGAAAGCTGAAAGCTTACCGTGTTGCCATGTCATTTCAATTAATATTCAAGTCAATTTCTGTCTTGCCCTGAGAAATTTCATTTGCTCTTGTAGTCGATGCTTTATTCGAGACTTGGCACATATTGTTCTATAAGAAGTCATCTTCCCGTATTGTTAGTCTTCGCCAACAATGTTTAGTCCAAAACAAATACTTGATTATCACGGTCTTTGTGATGGCATATTACATTAACGTCATGTAAATTGTTGTAATTTTCGATATATGTTGTCTCACATCATATATCATGTTTACTAACTTATTGATTTTCTTAATAATGAATATAATACATGTATGCCTTTCACTATTAGAACACAGATATTTGCTATTGGCCTAAGAAGGATTCAACCAAGGAGGTATTTGGTGAGACGACAGTGCTACTACAGGACCAGTCTGTTTACCCTTATTATACTACCAGAAAACTGAAGGCCTTCAGAGACGTAAGAAAAGTAGAACCAAGTTTGATATCACCCCCCCCCCCCCCCCAAAAAAAAAAACTTTCTATATGCTATAACGTTCAAATGAAGAATTAAGAATGAAAAATGGACTTTTGCCGTTGTTTACTTCAGTGGCAAGCCTTTGTAATTTGCAAAATAATGTCAACATGGGACGATAACTTTGAAGTTCTATGTATTTTCCTATAGGTTGCTAACACGTGTTGTATAGGCCTATATACCTTTTTACACGAAAGACTGTATTTTGTAAGCAGTTTTAAAATTTATCGTGAATCTGCAGGAAGGTATGACGATATAACTAGAAATATTTCTTGCTCTTATGGAGTGTTTATTGCTCACACTTTTAAAATAAACAACAAATGTTATGGAACGATTAACCATATGACATATTTCAAACAATCTCTTAACTTTTCTTTATATAATGGAGTGTCAGAAACTGAGGCGAAAGCTAGGCCTTTATATCCTACCATAGAGTTATTACCCCGCCTACATTGCCACGGGTTGCATTTGCAAAGCATATTACACTGTTAACAATGAACTGAACAGTTAAATTCTATACTTGACAAAAAAAAACTAAAAAGGAAGAAATATCCTTAAACATTTACATGACAGAAAAGAGCATGTTAAAATATGAACATCTATGTCAATTTCTTTGGCGGGATACTGATTTCACATCAAGCTATTACCGAATTATAACGTCACCCTTTAATGAAATTGTGCCATTGGCCCATTTCGTAATTGTAATATCACGTCTAAGATTTCAAATTCAACTCCCTCTTTCGCCCTTGTGTTTCCATTCCACAGAATGATGACACAATCCTTACAGTTCATCAGCTTCAGTTTCATGGATGGACTCATACAGGAGTTCCAAATGATTTTGCAAACCTGATTGCTTTTATAAATCATGTGAAAGTGTCGGAAGCAAGTAGCAAGGCGAGACCTCTACTCGTCCACTGCAGGTACCATATACTGCCGGCTTAAAAGGGACTTGTATCTAAGTTAACACTTTTTTCTTAAAAATCGTTGTGGATGTAGTTATAAATTTCCTTATAGAATCAGACCTAGCCAAGTATTTGCAAATCTATAAAGCAAATTCACTGAAATATGTGATTTCTCTGGCTTGTTTGAGATGCTGGACAAGTACATTTCAAGCTAATTTCTTCAACTGAACCGGATATTGCTTGTTACTTTCTTGATCAAGATGATAGCACCGTTATTCCGGGTGTACATAAAACATTATGTGACATTAACAGAACAGAGCTAGAGAACATTTGAATCAGTTTATCAGATAGAAAGACTTCGTACGTATGTATCACTATGTTTATCTGATCAAGCAGAAGTACTATACTTGCACCAGTAAACTGTTTAACATGACTACAAGAAGCAAAACCAAACAATAATCAACAATCAAACATCTGTTAGAGTGTTTGGTATAGTGGAATAGATGAAT
Organism: Apostichopus japonicus; assembly: GCF_037975245.1. Taxonomy (NCBI): domain Eukaryota; kingdom Metazoa; phylum Echinodermata; class Holothuroidea; order Aspidochirotida; family Stichopodidae; genus Apostichopus; species Apostichopus japonicus. Next base: position 16,323,302 of record NC_092562.1, read on the forward strand.
TATAAGTTTTAGTCATGAAATAAACCCTCAGTGTCAGACGTTTGTTGTATCTTTAACAGAAACGGATGTGGAGCTACTGGCACATTTATAGGGCTGTATATATTGATGGATCAAATGAAAGAAAACAACACTGTTAGTGTCTATAACGTCATTAGAAACATGCGGAAAGACAGAATGGACATGGTCTTGACACGGGTTTGTGTTTTGGTTTAAATTATTATTTTTATTACTTTAATAATTATATTAATAATAATGATCATGATAATAATGATGATGATGATGGTGGTGATGATGGTGATGATGATGATGATGATGATGATGATGATGATGGTATAGTGATGATGATAGTGATGATGATGATAATGATGATGATGATGATGGTGATGATGATGATGATTATGATGATGATGATGGTGGTGGTGATGATGATGATGATGATGATGATGATGATGATGATGATGATGATGATGATGATGATGATGATGGTGGTGGTGATGATGATGATGATGATGATGATGATGATGATGATGATGATGATGATGATGATGATGATGATGATGATGATGATGATGATGATGATGATGATGATGATGATGATGATGATGATGATGCTGCTGATGATGGTGGTGATGATGATGGTGATGATGATGATAATGATAAACATTTTTAATGAGCTGATATCCGTCAAAAAGATGCTCATTGGCGCAGTGAAACAACAGTGAGGAAGGACAAAGCAAGTAACAGACAAAGAATAAGATAGCAAAAGAGGAAACAAAGTCAATTAGAAGTTTGAGCATGGTTTGTCTCAAATAGACCAATTAGTTTCCTTAGATATTTAAAGTTCTTCGTCAAGAATATGTCTATCGAACGATGAAGTTTTACCATTATGATTAAGTGCATAGAAAAACACGAGTGACAAAGGTTAAAGTTGTACCCCCCAACCCACCCCACCCATCCATCCACCTAATTAATCCATAACATGTCATCGGTGTCAAAACATTACTATCGTTCCCTAATTTTTTATCCTTTTAAGTTCGAATGTGATTCTACCATACTGTAGCAAATTCAGCACAAACTCAATTACGTTTTTTTTATACTGAAGTATTTTAAATGATTCCCGATGTTTTTTTCATATTTTATTTTAATGCAACTCAGCATATTCTTTCTTGTCAGAAACCCACCTCCCGATCGTTGTGTTGTTATGCAAGTAAACGTGTAATGTTGTTCTTTCAAATTCAGCTGCAGTATTGGTTCATCTATGAGACATTACAAGAAGCTCAGCTGATGCCAGACCAATCGAGTCTCACAGCCGATGAGATGAAAGGTTTGGATGACCAGTCGCTGCAGGACAAAGCTGAAAGAGAATTCAAGGCAAGTTATTCATAAAGTTCCATTCATTTGACAGAAGTGTTGCTAGCTTATCGAAGTCCCATGGCAGTTGGGTCGATTTATAAGGCGTAAAATAAACTGTCGAAAACTTCCTGACTATGTAACGTAAACCTTTTAGATATTGGTCATTATTAAAATACCGTACGTTTGTCACTGGCTTGTCACGTATCATGAACCTGGGTAAATTATTGCAGAAAATATGCCAAACTAAAAAAAAAATATATATAAAAAAAATGTGAAATTGAAGCAAATTAAAACAGAAGGAAAATCAAGAGCAAATTATAGCATTCTCCTCTGAAAATACTCCGCATTATTTCAGTTAATTTTAGACAATCTACTGATGAAAATTATTTCAAGATAAATATTTTAAGAAATTATTTAGACAAGAAGTTGTTTCAGATAGTTCTCCATACAATTATAGGAACCGCATAGTATCATGTATCACTGATTTTAATTACAATTTGTACTATGTGTGATTACATTGTCCATACCATAATGTCAACAGAACCAGCAAACAAGATGGCAAAATAATATTTCAACTTTAATTTTTGCTTTAGGTTTGTAATTTGTTATTATAGTGCTAAAATATCTGACACTAAAGTAGTATATCGAAGACCAGTTTATGTAATTTTGTCGGTTCTGTTATTTGATTTGATTTGATTTGATTTATTTTGTTTTTTCACGTGCAAATATACAAGGTGAAAGGAAGTCTTCTATAAAGCATACAATAGCTTAACAATGTAGAAGACTCCCTGAAGATAGAAAAGAGAAGAAAAAATTAAAGATCAAATTAAACGTTTCGACAATAAATCAATTGTATGATATTTTAATTAATATGATGCAATTATTTCTTTAATATAACATTTTCTAAATGTCCTACACGATAATTTATTTTTAATAATGTCAGTAATAGAATTCCAGGTTTTTATTGCTCGATTTCTGAGGCTTAACATTCCTGTTGAGGTATTCGTGTTGTGATAATGCGCATGATTTGCATGTCTTGTGTTGTGGTGATGTATATCCGAATTACTGATTAAATAATTATGAAATGCATTAGGTAGGAGTCCATTCCAAGCCTTATAAGTGAAGGTGGCAAGATTTACACGTATTATGTCATTAATTTTCAATACATTCAGATCCTTGAATAGAAGGTTGGTGTGATCATGTGGTGCAGCATGTGATATGTGGCGGACAGCTTTCTTTTGTAATATAATAAGTGGCTTAAGATTAGTATCACGTGTACCAGACCAAATTATCGAGCAATAAGAAAAATGCGGGACCACTAAAGTTTGATAAAGGGTCTTTATTATTGATATTTATAGCCACATGACTCAGTGTTTAAGGCATATGTTGTGGGTCTGATCATTTTCAAGTGTTAATCATAGATTTATTGTATACCATTTTGTGTTGGAAGTCTATTATGTATATAACCATCATTTCAAACTAAGAACATTTTTTGTTTTTCTTGCATCCGTCTCCACCATGCAGGCCCTGAGCAAGATTAAAGAGTTCCATGAATCACCAGAGAGTCTGATAGGACGGGCTGAAGTGAACAGCCACAAAAATCGATCTCCAGATATTATCCCTTGTAAGTTGATAACTTTTTCTGTCTAGTTTTGTGTGTATGAAAGTTGTAAATGTATTTTAAGATGACACATTATTAATCTAAGGATATCGCAAATGAAAAGTGAAAAAGATAGGAAAAACAGTTAGTATATGTGATAACCCTATATCAAATGCAACCTGGAGAATGTACCTGTACATATGTCACTGTGTCTTTTAACTCGGATTTGTACGTTAATTAGGCGTGGTCGTGACATTTCAAACTAAGATGAGAAGTTGGGATCAAATTCTTTGCTGTAACAAACGTACTGAAATAACTTACTATAGAGGCATTTCTTCAAGAACATTGTTCCATCTGACCAAAGAATACTTAGGTGAGAATTTCGATTTATGAATGATATTTTAATATCCCATATTCTCTATTAATTCTAGTTATTGATTCTAATCATTCCTTGAATAATTTCGTTACATTCTTTATACAGCGGATCTCTGCAGACCGATCTTGAAGTCAGAAGGCATCACCCTCGGTAGCAATGATTACATCAACGCAACAAATGTACCAGTTAGTAAAACTATAACTTATATCATATTAGATTGTATAACTCATATACAATCACGGAAGGCCGTGACACTCGAACATAAATGGTGAGAGACAGTGGCGTAGGAAGGTACTTTTGAGTGGGGGGGGGGGGGCTGTAGACTGACGGCCGGCCTGGGGGAGGGGTCTAAGGGGAGGGGGTGTCCCCCTGCCCTTTGGATTTTTTTTTTGCATTTCCAGGTGGCCTCAGATGCAATTTGGTGCAATATAGCACACTTCAACACCCACTCCATTTTGTAAATAATTTTGCATTTTCACCTGGCCTTAGATGCAATTTGGTGCTCCAAATGAGATTTTTTTCTCATTTGGAAATGAAAAAGGGGTTTTCTGACTTGCGAAGCGGGGGGGGGGGGGCGGAATGATACTTCCGCCCCTCCATATTTTTCACTGGGGGGCTGGCGCCCCCAGCCCCCCGGTTCCTACGCCCTTGGTGAGAGAGCAAGCATAAAAGTGTGGACCACCAATTACCTTGAGCTACATAATTACAGCATTTGGTTCCGCTTCGAATCAATTAAGTTGCCAACAGTAGTATATGTATGCGTCCTGTTTCTTCACACATTTCTGCAGTTTGTAATCGGTTTCCGATGATGGGACGATTTTTAACCATCGTCGTGGCAGCCCTGCAGGGGAGTAACCACGTATATTTCTGCTTTAACCCCCCCCCCCCCCCGAGAAGAAGTCAAGGTGGCTCAGCCCAGCCCAGCCGACCCCCCCCCCCACAATTTGTGACAGAACATAAAAACTCCTATAGTATACATGACATAAATATACACCATGTCTGTGCGTTACAACTTAACAGTCACAAATTCATCAAAATTGTTTCAACAATGACAAAATATAGCACCAGTTTTCATCCAAGCACCATCCATTTTACAAATATTTCTGCGAAGAGGACACCCCTCCTTGGATGAATTCACATCTAAGCCCACCCCCCCTTTCCCCAGTACAAAAACGTGATTGCACGCCCGTGTGTATAAAGCTATAGACGAAAGGTTTTGAAGCCATACATATATATATATATATAGCAATTACTTTTAGCTTTACAACAACACCCAATAGTAGTTGCACACATTTAATAGCACAAAATTAATGTTTTACAGACAACCTTATATATATATATATATATATATATATATATATATATATATATATATATATATATATATGTATATATATATATATATATATATATATATATATATATACAGATAGACCTATACGGTTTCATTGTGTTAGCCGAACGTTAGTTATATATTCATTCTATGCAGGATGATGTATTGAATTATTTGTCAATTACAAACCAACACTAACAGCGGTTCTTTTTCTCCTTCGATGTTCCCCCATAGGAAAATGGACTTATCTTGACTCAAGCTCCTATGGCAACCATTCTTGAAGATTTTTGGAGACTTGTGTATGATTACAAGTGCAGTAGAATCATCATGCTTAATGAAATACAAAAACCAGACAAGGTTTGTTTATTCTTAATTGATTATTAAAAACAAAGGCTTAATAAACCTACATTAATCCGTGGGGATATATCTCTGAATAACAACGCAGGCTACTTTGGAAGCCTTCCTTTAGATAAATCTCATGTAGATTATTTTTACTCAACCCACACATTTAAATATATATTTATAGCATGCTGGTTAATTGGTGGCGTATTGCTCTGGTTACATTTATAAAATGTGTATATAACAAGGACGAAACCTGTCGTTAAGTCGAATTTTCTGGCAGGAGTAAATAATTTGATATATCTGGTATTCCACATCCGACGCCTTCAATTGATAAGGAAGGCTTGGTTGTCAGGCTAAAACGTGGTAATTCTGTACACAATGTCCGATAACAATTTTATCAGGGGTGCGTTGAGTACAATTGTAATACGCGCGCGCGTTCCCATGAAAGCCTTTGTTCTCATTGGCAGTAATACAATGCTATTATTGCAGCAGAAGCGTCGTGGCCGGCGTGACACAGATTAAAGTTTGTAACACGAAGGTCTCATACAGATTCCTTTATCTTGACATTTGATTTTGAAGGAAGTTTCTTTTTCTTCTCCTTTACAGGCATCATCTGCCACCAAATACTGGCCCGATTCAGGGAACATACCATTTGGTTCAATGAATGTTGAATGTACCAATGCCAGAAAACAAGATAACTACTCTGAACGTCAATTTTCAGTTTTTCATCAAAGCTCTGAGGTAGAAACAAAGCTGTGAAACTGAAAGTTTATAACAGTGTTAATCTGTCTTCTAAGTTATACACTGGTTATCAACTAATGGGATTGTCTTTACGTTAACTGTGTGTGTGTGTTTGTTTTTGTTTTGTTCAGATGCATCAACTCGTATTTTTATTGAATATTTCGTAACCAATGTATTATATATTTTACAGAGTTTATCCAAGACTTACCAGGAATACTAAGAAATAATCAAACACGATTGATGAATGCAGAGAACTTTATATGTTCATTATTTAATTAAATCGACCAGCAAATGAAACTATTTCATGAGAATTGTAACTGAATTGCTTGCATATTCGCTCATTGATTTTATAGTCAAACCCCTCTTTGCCAAATTATCAAATTTAGGTACAATTAAAGTTAATACCAAAGAAAAACATGACTGCATCTTATAAGGGCCATCCACCTTTTTTAATATTCGATGTATTTGTCTCCTTCCCATTCATCTGCCTATAAAGAGTCTTTATAGTGCCTAAAATAAGTCACTAAAGGTCGGATTATATATCAATTTACTTGATAACCGTTTAACTTCTTTCTTATATTTGTTTTTCATTTTTAAAGTTTGCAGAAAAATTAAGTTAGGTTTTACAATTTGTTTATCTTTAAAAAAAAATATATACATACATATATATATATATATATATACATGTATATATATATATATACATATATATATATAAATATATATATATATATATATATATATATATATATATATATATAAGAACTATGTTATACATTTTGCCCCCATTTGTGTAGTACTTCAAATACAATATGATCTGCCGATCGTAAATTCAAAGATGTAATATTGTCATAATTCAATTATTCACAGGAATCAGTTTCTGTGGAACATCTGGCGTTCCATGGATCCATGAAGAAAGATGAAGATATTCCGAAATTGATAGATTTCTTCATTCAACTAGCAGAGAAGAAGATGTCTGGTAAAACCATAGTTCAATGCATGTGAGTTTTCTCTTACATTGAAATGTGTTTATTGCAAGCTGACTATTGTTGGAGGATCTGATGAAATGTTATACTGTATATGTACTGAATAATATACAATACATCTTTAATATGAATAAACTATACATGATAATATGAAGTATAATTGATTGTAATCACTAAACCGCAGTTAGTTTATTAACCGTTCTACTATAAAGTAAGCTCACACTGTCAGCATTAGCAACAACTAACAGCCGGTGGACGGGGGACGGGGACTGGGGACGAGGGACGAAGGAAAGGAGACGGGGAGGAGACGTCTCTAACCTTCATGTGAAAACATACAGTGCCACTTTTTGTTCATAAAACCTATTTAGTTCATTCTTGGGAAAGTAAAAGTGCCATTTTGTGGTTTGAAAATTCCTTTTTATGTTGAAAATTAAAGAAAAGTGTAACAAAAAAGTAATCCAGAGTGCACATAAGTTTGCCGGGGCGTTGTGTGTCCCCCCCCCCCCCCCGGGGAAAATTTATGTAGTTTTCACATTAATTACCTATATTCCAGATTTTCCTATTGAAACACGTAAGAAGGTTTTTGATGCATCCATGCTACCGCATACTATCTATGCAGTCCCAGTTTGATCCGGTCTAATAAATATTAAGAAACATGAGCTGGTATACTGATTTATCTCAGTACTCTCGAAGTCTCGATTCCCCGCAAACCGTGGATCAAAATTGTGGTAGTGCTAGCTGTTAATTTTTCCCTCTTTCCTTCAGAAATGGAGTGAGTCTCAGTGCTGTGTACGCTGTCGTAATGGCACAAATGGAATCTCTAAATACGTACGGCACTTGTGACGTGTATCTCTGTGTGAGGAGGCTGAGGAAGAAAAACCCAATCCTGATATTGACGCAGGTTGGAATAATTACATTTGAATCACTTCTGTTATCAATCCATTTCATCTTGCTCTCTCATCTCTGTCTCTTTAAGTACCTCTCTTTATTGTTAGACCTGAATTAAACTCAGTACTAGGCATAGGCGTAGGAGCCCAATTTGATTTATATGAGTTTTATATTTTAGTTCTTTATCAATTGTTACGCATAGGGAAATAGCTTCTTTGCTATGAATTTACTTTTAATTGGGTTTATTTTTTATTCGCCCCTGGTAAAACCACTCTTCTATTATATAAATTGAGTTTTGTAGATAATTCACTGCATTTGTGACTGTTTTACTAGTGTTCCACATGGCTATATCGTCGGCGAATCCGCTAGTTTTGGTAGAACTGGCTTTATTGGTGGGTAGGTCGTTTACATACAAAGAGTAGAGTAGAGGACTTAGTACTGAGCCTTGGGGAGTGCCAGCATATAGAATGAAAGGATCAGAATGAATGGAATTGTGCTTAATTTGCATAAACCGGTTATTTAAATAAGAACAATGGAGCCTGGTGATATTTAGTGGGATGTTGAATTTGAATAATTTGTACTTTAGACCATCATGCCAGGTTTTATCGAATGCATTTTGTGCATCAAGGAAGACTGCCGTTGTGTTGAGTTTAACTTTTAAATCCTATTTTAATTCCTTCATTTAATCTAGCAATGGGGTTTAATGTAGATTTATTTGTCCTGAAACCGGATTGGAAGGTATTAAAGAGGATATTGCTTTCTAGGTGGGTTCTTATTCTGTTATCCATTATGTTTTCGAATATTTTTCCTATTGATGAAAGTAGGCTTATCGGTCTGTAGTTTTCTGGGTTTGTTCGGATTTTGTAAGCGCAAGTTACCATGGCTTTGGAAAATAGCCTGTTCTCAGTGTCTCGTTAAAGAGATGTAAAGTTAGTTTTATAAAGTTATCTGGGCTTTTGGCTAAGATCATGTGTAGTATATGTTCCCTTTCGAGGGGAATGGTGATGCACACCCGACGATGATCACACAGTCACAGTCCCGATGCAAGGGGACTGGGGCTGAGAGCGGATCAGTCGTTTGGTAGTTTGGTTTTCGTGCCCAGGTTCTTTCCTGGGCGACTTTTCTTAAAGGCCGTGGCTATTCTTACAACTAGTTGTAACAATTATTTATAAACTATTCTTACGACAAAGGCGAATTCAAGTGCAGTAAAGTAAATAAAGCAACTGCGCATGTAGTAGGTGTAACCCTAACCCTAACTTTAACCCTAAACCCCAATCCTAACCCTAACACTAACCCTAACTGGAAATTATTGTTACTCCTGGTCGTAAAAATAGTACTCCTGTCAAATAAATAGCAACTGCGCATGCGTAATCGGAAATTATTCTTACGAATAGTTGTAAGAATAGCCACTTTGTTTCTTAAAACGTATCTGGGCAGTTTTTTAGCATTATGTACGTTACCCCATCTTTCCTGCAGAAAAGGCAATATTTTCTGATTTATTTATTGCCCCTTTCCATTCGTTATAGTTAATTGGTTTGGTAAGGGGGTTTTGGTCATCTAAAGTTCCATTGTGGGATATAATATTCCCAACCGCCCCCCCCCCCCGCCATTACTATAGCAGACAGAAAGTGACAGAAAATCCTCGTGTATATGAATATATACCTTGTATACATTGCCGTATTAACCTAGTAGCCAAAGTAGCACATGCTACGAGCCCCGCATTTTCAAAGGGTCCGCGCTAAATGCTTGCAAGCTATCAATTTCGGGGCATTACGTGACTGCACTTGCTCTATTACTGTAGTACTAAACTGCCAATTATCACCTTCATTTAGGACTATAATTTGAACACAGTAATTGATGGACGTGTGGTATCTTTGTGATTCATAAACGACGCATAAATACCAAGGATGAAGTCATAACCACTGCACAAATATGAAAATGGACGTATCTGAGCTGAATGCTACAGGCCCGGCATAAACATAATCCGGCCCTGTATGTCTGTGCAGTATAACGGAAACGGTCGAAAATTCTTCAATATTGTTTCAAAGTTGAAAATATAGCGCAACTTTGAATCTAATGTTACCATTTTTTTTTGGAGGGAGAGGTTACCCCTTCCTTAAGCCCTTCTCCTGGACGAAATAACTTCCTAGCCCCCCCCCCACCCCGGAGTACAAACATGGTGGTTGCGCCCTGGTTGAATTGAAATAGATCTCTTTGTTTTCGCTTTTTACTAATGTGTGAATATTTACAATATTACATATATCTTGGTCAGAATCAGATGGTAAGTGTCAACCAGCTATAACACCACTACAGGTTACGGATAGCCTATACATATATTCTTTGATGACGCAAGCTGACCCTTTCATAGTATCAATTATCAAATTTTCTCTTAAATTACATTTCAGAATGACTACATTCTCTGCCTGAAGTTATTGAGGAGCTATTTGGACAACCAAACCCACTATTACGCCCTAATTAAATAATTCAGACGTTTTCGAGGATTCGGTTTATCATGTTGGCCTCGAAGACTGTTATTGATACGATGATAAGCAGCCATATATGAATATGCATATTGGAGAAGCCGAATGCACACAGTTCGGACAATTGTTTCTACAATACTGTCTTGTCTCGCTTTTTCAGAGCACTCGTCGTGCCAGTATGAGCAGTAAACATATCATGTTTTTAGCAGATAAAGGTTAGGAACTGTTTGTACTGTCAGTACGAGTGCTTCGAAGCATTAGATGGGAGGACAGTTTAGAGAGGTATTAGCATTGGAAACTGTCCCAACTGGCTGCCGAATGGCTTATCACTTTAATTCACTTCCGGTGGCTATATCCGTGCACTTTTACAATTTAAGCTCATGTCAGATTGGAAAACGAACGTAATTAATACCCACCTTAGTTAAAGCAGGGAGTTGTTATGGAACTCCCTGGTTAAAGCCAGGTAGGGTTCAAATCCAAGACCTCACAGACAAGCTGTTTATCCAATCGACGAAATGCTTTGAGACCAGATAAGAGTCATCAATGTAATAATGGTTTTAATAATAAGTTACCAAACAAATGTAAATAAATTGTTTATTTTTCAAAGATCGCTGTAAAATATCATGTCCATGTAAACGTAATTAAAATGTTTAGGCCCTACGTCTTTCTGCATTATGTTCATATACCTAGCGATGTATATGACAAATGCAAACATTTGCTATATTTATAGAAAAACTGGAATCGGAACCTGTAAAGGACAAATATTCTATAACCAGGATACTGGTGTACTGATTTGTATACTATTAAATTAACATTAGTATATAATTAAATTAACACGCTAATATGTATATATTCCTATGCAATACAACGTGTTTTTTAAATTTCTGTGGTGAATATAAAGTTTTAGATATTTTACATAATTTGGTGTGAATGTGTGTTTGTCGGTCTGTCTGTCTGTAGGGTGGGTAGGGGATGGGTTTGATTTTGGAGACAATGTTACCAATCCTACATTATACATATTTAAGTAATTGTATAAGTAATTGTACAATATACGGACGGTGTATCTCTCTCTCTTTTCAATTGGAAGCTTTATAATGATTAAGTTTGGTCTGGAATATAAAAACAAGATTATTTTTTTTCATTGATAACTTTGAGATTTTGTACTATAGTTATGAAGAATATATATATATTTTTTGTGTTCACCCTGCTCATTAACCTGTCTGTATTCTGTGCTTGTAGTTGTCCCTTCTGTTACTGTTACTTGTCATTCAGCCTCTGAAGAAGATCTAGGATGCTAAGATCGTTACGTCAGGCCCACTCACCTTTACACAAGAATATATTTTTTAAGTTGCTGTGAAAAAGGAGCACAACTTGTATACCTTAAAGATAAATCATAGATACAGAAATCTCAATGGTTTGTCTCCCATTATAATATCAGATCTAGCCTATATTTGTTCCTAGGTATTCTACAAATTATTGTGTTAAAACATTTCATTATACTAATTGCATTTCATAGAACTCAAAAGTCAACTAATCTTTATATCTAAAAATTAGAAACTAAAAATATTTTAATACTGAATTGAAAGAAGAAGAGGGCTTTATATTTTATGTACTTTTAGATTCATGTTTAATATGTATTTGGATGTATTGTTACTGTAGTATTTTCATGTTTATAGGGACCACATTGGAAATAAGTCTGCTTGTCCGACTATTCTGTGTCATCCCTGCCAGTGGCGTATAGGTACTTCTGAGTGGGGGGCTGAAGACTTATGGCCGGCTTGGGGGAGGGGTCTAAGGGGAGGGGGTGCCCCCTCCCCTTTGGATTTTTTTTGCATTTACAGGTGGCCTCAGATGCAATTTGGTGCAATATAGCACACTTCAACCCACCCACTCCATTTTGTATATAATTTTGCATTTTCACCTGGCCTTAGATGCAATTCGGTGCTCCAAATGAGTTTTTTTTTCTCATTTGGAAATGAAAAAGGGGTTTTCTGACTTGCGAAGCGGGGGGGGGGGGGCGGAATGATACTTCCGCCCCTCCATATTTTTCACTGGAGGTGGCGCCCCCCAGCCCCCGGTTCCTACGCCCTTGATCCCTGCACTTTGATTTTGTTCCCATTCATCTTGTAGTTTTCTACATGTTGTGCAAATAAATCAAATAAAAGAAAATGATACAAGCACCGTCCAATTTACCAACAATTTGCCCCTCAATACCCCTTAGACTAGGACGACATAACATCTAACCCCCCTCCACCAGTGGGGATTGCGCTCCTTACGGTTACTATGCGACACCTGCCCTACAGGCGCTTTCCACGAAAACATTGTCTGAAAAGTTGTAAGCCCTATCATCATATAGCATATGTATATATTGTGGTTTGAGATACGTTATGGGAAATTCGAGTCTTTTGCCGTCACAAGTAGACAGTAGAGACTTGATCGTAGGAAAAACTTTCAAAATTGTCAAATTTGTCAAAATTGATTTATTGTCGAAACGCTTAATTTGATCTTTAATTTTTTTCTTCTCTTTTCTTTCTTCAGGGAGTCTTCTACATTGTTAAGCTATTGTATGCTTTATAGAAGACTTCCTTTCACCTTGTATATTTGCACGTGAAAAAACAAAATAAATCAAATCAAATCAAATCAAAATCTTGCAGTCGTCGAACCTTAGTGGCACCCCTGCCTACAGTCTTTATATTCCACCAAACTCATGCAGAGTACTTTTGCGTCTTGTATACGTTTGGGGTTTGAAGGCGATTTAAGATACGGAACACCCTTCCATAAGTAATTGTAGCACGGTGTAATAACATGGGCGGATCAAGGATGTTATAAAGGAGCGCTTTTGTCCCCGGGGATCATGGAAACCGACAAATATAGCCCATGAGTCCCCACCAATGCCAGACCCCACCCACAATCAAATAAATTTAGACCTGCAGTAGTTCATTTAAGGAATATGTCGACTATAGGTCTAGTCAAAGGCGCCGGGTTGTGCAAATAACTGCTTTTTCTATAATTTTGTGTGAGGTTGCAAAGGGAGTGAATCCCCGACACACGTGTTTTCAAGTCACGAATATACTCCCGTATATTTGGCTCCGGTACAACTTGTCGAAAATACACAAACAACGAAATTTCACCTGTCACCATAGTATAAATATTAGTCACATGCACCAGCATTTCCTTCGCGCGATTATTTTCCAGGCAACACAGTGTAAACTGTAAAACCGACGGCAATTGGAAATTTTAACACGACTGTACAAAAGTAAGTCAGTTAACACACTGCGCACTCATCTACTGTTAATTCTGTGCCACCAAAGCTTGTCTAAATGTGGAATAATAAGGGTCAATTTAAATTAGAAACATGTCAACCTAGGTTAAGCTGCTAAGTGCTAGGCCTAGCCTAAGTACAGTAACCTAACGATAACATCATGCCAGGCGTCTGTAGGCCTAGGTAGGCTAGTACAATAGTGACAAACACTAAAACATGGTAAGCTTAGCCTATAGTCCAAGTTATGTAAGTGGTTAGTTGGCATAGCAATATTGTTACTTGGATTTTTAAAGTTGCGTCCGCAGGACGAAATGTCTAAAATTTATAAGCGTCTGCTCAGAAAAAATTGCAACATGCAGTCCTCCATTTAAACATGCACTTTAAGATACATCTAGACTACAGGAACAAAAATAGGCCCAGGCCAGTCCTATACTATAGCCTAGGCCTACCTATGTACAGTACAGAAGTTTTAATGACCACTTACGACACATTCCCTTGTGCAAAATGGAAGCATAAAGTGACAGTCCTATAAAGTATAATGTGTACAAAACTAACATTTAATGATGATAACCTTTAACTAATACACAACAACAAAATGACTGTTAATTGCTGACATAGACAAGTTACCATATATATGCCGGCCTAGACATCATGCAGTGCACCCTACTGTAGGGTATGCAACTCCCTTACAATGGCGTCTGTGAAAATGTTACAGGCTATGCATATGCTGTAAATGTTGGAAATCAGTGTAAAATAAATGGGTGCTGGGACAAAAATTAAAAGCATAAAACTAACTGCATTTTTCTAATGATTTATTTGAGCCCTGTAAATGATTTAGAAGATATTACGTACAGATTTCGATGACATGAGAAGAAGACCCTAAGAGGCCTAGTACTTGCACTCCGTTTTCATCAACCTCTGTTGTAAGTCACCAGGAACAGTTACCCAATCCATAAGAATATAAGAAAACATGTGACAGCAATTTGTATACCGCATAATATCAGCAGATAATTTGCAATATTGATGTACCAATTACACCAGTATTACATATGATCAGTGTCCCCTTTGCTTCCCCGCCCTTACCCATCATGTCTTTTATCTGCACACTTCTTTTCGCTGTGAGCTATAAAGCAGGTTTTCAAATGAGGACAACTTTGCTGAAGGTAAGTGGCTGTGTCAGCCAAATATTTTGTTGTTGTTGTTGAAAAGATTGGAGTTTTGTTTTCCAGTGTAAGTTGTAGAGAGCAAGTAGGATTCATTGTAACTGTACATTTAATACTTGTTTATAAAGAATATCACTCTGTTTTACTTTTATTTTGTAGTATTTAATCCCATTATTCAGTTGTAGGTAAACGGACTATCTATAAGTCTGTTAAAGGCTTTTCTCCGACATTTTCGACTCGAATGCAGAAAGCAGATTTTCGGAGAAGTACTGTGCTGTACTGTAAGTTGCAACATATGTCATATCCAGAACAAATTTGAAGCTCTGAATGTTGAAATCGTAGTGCAGATGGACCTCGACCCACATGAAAAGAATTCCTGCTCTTGTGAGTTTGTGTGAATTCCTGTACAGTAGACCTTTTTTTCCATCGCCTAATACTGTTGTGACTTTGTGTTGCATGTTTGTAGTACAGTAGATCTATGCTGTAAACTTGCACCAAAAAAGTCAAGAGTACAACTTGGAATAAGCAGTACATGACAGTTATTCAAGAATAAGAATTTAGGAATTTATAAATGTGTACATTTAAAATTGCCTCACTTATGTCAGCTTCTGTTAAACTGTTAAGTTTGTGAAGAAATTCATATTGGACTCAACTAATAGTGATATAACTCAATCATTTTTAAAATAGAGTTAATTAAGCCCTGTTTGGTCACATTTTACACAGTTCAGTTTTTTTTGTAAGGCATATCACCTTCATTCCATATTTAAGGGAAGAACGGCTGGGAGTCAGTGGTGAGCTACAGAGCTATGTGGGGTGGGTTGGTAGAAGGTGTATTTAACATTAAATTGTATTGTTGATCGTGGCTAATGACTATAGTGATCCTCTTTGTGACATTCTCGATTTCAAGTGGTATATTTTTTTTGCTATTTTTGCAGTGCCTGATGATTGGCTACCGAAGTGCTTTAAGGTTGCCACAAAGAATGATACTCACTTAACAGGGTTCGTTTCCAACGAGGAAGAGCTGCAGGAGGTTCTCGAAAGCCATTCAAGAGCTTTTTCGACAACTTTTGCAAAATGGTGAGCGTAGCACGTCAAATTAATCCAAGGAGTTTGCCTGTCAGATTTATATGTAATCTGTCAATGACCTGTTTAAAGTCAGTATAAATTTCAGTGTATAACCTACGAGCACAACCTGTGAGCATATCTTCTTTGTACTTTGTTTTAACAGTTAATTATATATACATTTTTAAATTGTTTGAGAATGCCAGGATGTTTATGTACAATATTGGTTTGCTGTATTGGTGTGGAATGTCACAAAAGTTGTAAGATACACGACAAGTTTTTATATATTTGCCTTTTTATTTCAACTTTATTTCAAGCGGGTAACTTGGTTAGCAGAGGCTAATCTTCCCTGAGGATCTCTTAAATATAACAGAACTGAAATTACGTTATATGAGCTTACAAAAGTTAAATTTAAATTCTGAGCTAACAGTATTTGTCTGTACAATATGGTGCTTCCACAGCAGTAACTACTACTTTTACAGCTAGATTTAGCATAAACGAAAAAAAAAAACCCAACAAACACAATAACATTTTTTTGTAGAAAAAATAAAAGGATGGTAACCGTATTCTTCAAAGTTCTCTTCCTGCAGCATTGTGGATATATGACCATAATGTCATTTGGAATTTATGCTAGACAGAGGCAAAAATGTTCATGATTTCTGATCATTGTGGAACATTGGTTTAAAACGTGAAAATAGTCAGAAACCTCAAGAACGTATATTTATTTTTTTCTTCTTCCAGGTGCGGTGACAAGAATAAGAAAGCTAGAGCTAACCGGAAGAGGAGGCTGCTATGGAAGTCTGAAGACTTTCCTGGTAATATTCCAATAATTATTAACAACAGATCCATCTACACTTGCCAGTATGGAAAGAAATACACAAAGAGCAAAGAGAGCCTAGATGTAAGTGTTTGTCTGTCTGTCTGTTTCTTTGTTTGTAAACACCGAGTCAATCGCTACCTCTCTATGAATCTCTATTCCAATTAGGGATGCACCGGATATCCGGTCCAGCCGGACTATCCGGCCAGGTAGTGAGCAATTATCCGGTTTTGGTTCCGGCCGGATATTTTTCAAAATCTGGCCTGAATTATTCCTTAAAAAGGTGTTGGTATCAACTTAAATCAATGTAAACTATTTCCAAAAAGTAATAAAAACATTCAAAGTAAGGAAAAATTAGGTTTAACATGTTTAATTTAATTTTCTCAATGGTCTGACCCACTGTTTCTAAAGATCAACCAAAATAATACTCCTTGTTTCATACTTCTACTTCTTATTAATGATTTTCTTTTGTGTAATGAAAAAATCCGGTATCCGGCCGGATTTCATGTACTATCCTGCAAAATCCGGTTCCGGCCGGATCCAAAAATTTGGATCCGGTGCATCCCTAATTCCAATCACAATAATCTCCTCGAGGTGGATGCTTGATCAAGTGTTCTTAGTTTTCTAAGATGTCCAGAGTATAAAAAAAAAACACCCCATTGGTTTGGGCAGGGTCAGACAGAATCATGCCCATTTCTGTATTGTTAAATGTGTATAGGTTCAGTTGGTTGCTATCCAAGGTCGAATTGCTTAAAGCCTTCAATTTGCACAGAACATTACAACAATGCTATCTACCGTATATATAACTACTGTAGTTCTTTCTTTCTTCCTAACATTTGCTTTTCAATTTCTTTTTTTTCCCATGAATTATCAGCCAGGGAAAAAGAAACGTAATAGAAGAAGCATCAAGGTAGATTGTCCAGCCAAGCTTGCAGTAAGACACATCACAAGGTAAGGCAATTATGTGCAGAAGATATCATGTCTGTTACCGATTTGTCTTTTATTCTAGTTTTCTATATGCAGATGGCTCTTTCACACCCGGTGGTCTGCAGCCATCGAATAAAATAACACAAAATAACACAAAATTGAACTTTATAAAATTATGCCAAAAAGACTTTGTTGAATTTACCACACTGGAATTATCATCTATTGAAAGCCCTAGAAGTGCATAAATGACTCTGGAATAAATGGAAGTATCTTTGTGCATTCTCCCTTCCGTACAAATTCCATACAAAAAAAAAATCATTGTTGGTGCAACGATTTGGTTGCTTCTAATTGGGTGAATTATAATTAAGCTCATTTTAATTAGTTTATTAGGGTGAATTCTGAGTCTCAACAATTTCAATTTTTTTGTTTCTGCAAACCTTTCATATTTTATACCTAGTTTTTAATTTTCCTGTAAAACATTGGTGTTTTAAAGTTAGTTTCTAACACATTTTATTTTACATATTTTACATACTATTTCTTTATGTTATGAAAAACTCAAAGCAAATTGCAGCTTTTTCTTCGTCCATTTTATTTCCATTCAGGTATGACACATTCAAGGTAACTGAGAAAGTGTCACGAATAGACAAAGAAACTACCATGTCATTGTTAGATGAGCACATAACAAAAGGAGATGTGTCAGGGTGTCCCACCATCCACATGAAGTTACCCCTACCAGGAGCCCATGAAAACCACAACGTATCGATGAAGAACGAATTTGTTCGCAACGTGCATCCGGCTGTTCGGATTCAGTTTGAAGAGTACGTACCCAATGGGAAACCACCTGGATGGCATGAGACCATTGTGATACTAACCTATTAACACTTGATACAATTCAGGGGCAGACCCAGAGGCCGGCCTCAAACTAACCCCTTAACTTTCTTGGCCACAAGTAACAAATAGAAGAGGCCTTCTAAAACCTGTAGAAGACAACAAAAATTGACACAGTATTTCGTAGCTTTTACTCACAATATTGCTGTATGCACTGCTTATGTCCAGCTACTTTTGGCATCAACTTATAATTTCCTCCAGCCCCACCCAGCCATTTCCCCCTCCCCCTCCTTTTACAAAATGAAATCCTGGATCTGCCACTGTTACCTTTTGCGTTTATTCTCTATCGGTTAGTTTATTGCCACCGGTCATGTTGTTTACAACACTGTGATATTGAACTGGGAGTGACACAATGATAGTTATCGCACCAAATCATATCTGTAGTAGTTCATTGTTTAACCAGGTGGTATCTATATCAGCTGATCACACTAATGTCTTGATAGTTTAACCTTTTTAGATACTGTCTAATATTGTCTGTACTGTCTAATATTAGATACTGTCTAATATTGTAGTTCATTGTAACAGTTCCTTTCTTCCGTTAGTCTATGCATCAGACAATGTGTATAATAGTGTAATATTGAACTGGAGAGAACCTATGATAATTTATTTGCTCCAATTTCTATGAACAATTCATTGCACCAGATTGTATCCATAATAGCTGATGATCAGACCAGACTGTATCTATAATATTTAGTTGAACCACTATGTATATATCCAATACTGTTATCCAACAGGATGATATTGATAATAGCTAATTACTGTATCAGGTTGTATCATAACCAGTGTATTGCACTGGATGGTAGTAAAATGAACAATATCAATGCTCCGTAATATGTAATATTCTTTGCACCAGTTCGTTGTGCGTAAAACTGCCAGATGTCATATCCCTATTCATTGTTGCCTTCTGATTTATGGCTCGCACAACCTATTAGTTTTTGAAACGAAGGTGAAGGCATATCTTACAACTATTCGTACAACATTGGTATAATGATGACTAAGAGTGTGTTTGGAAACTATATAAAGCCGGCAATCAGATTGTAAAATGCACCATTTTGGACTTGGAATCATGTATGCAATGCCACATTTATTTTTGGGAAATTCACATGTTTACGTCCACTCCACGATTGTTGATTAAAATGCAATTGAGTGACATAATTAGAAACTTTGTTTGTGTGGTTTATGCATTTATCGACTACACATACATCCCCATTTCATGTTATTCATTTTTTAAAGTACAGTACAGTCTGAATATCTAGTAGTGCTTTGTCACTGTAGGTTTTTCAGGAATTTGCATGTGCATAAACTTGGGACAACCCATAAACATGAAACACTCGTTATCTAGTAGCCTATGTTTTTAGTAGAGCAGATGTGTATTGAGATTATTGTACGAAAAAAGCATCATCTTGCCAAAACTTGAGTTGTCATAGAGGACATTTTTACTTGCACATTCAAAACTGTTTTAATTAATTTTCCTCCTCGATATGTAACGGTCATTGGGAAGGTGATACTTTTTCTTGCACCATCCATTTTCTCTTTGTAACTAACCCCGGACATTTAAAGCCTAGCACAAGGACAACGTGAATCCCAATGCCTTCCTATACATACCCTGCTCAAAGTAGACATCCACAGTTTTTAACTTAATTTTCAGCTAGAATCTTTGATATTTTATCTAGATTGTTATTCTTGTGTCCATGTCTTACTCTGAACAGATTGTGGTGCTGAATGACAGATGTTATCAAAAGCATATTGGGAAGCTTTCTGCCATTAAGTTTAGTATAGTATACAACTGTACTAAAGATTAAGCACTGTTTATGGCTCTTAAAAAAAATTGAAAAACAAAAAGGTTGACATACGTAGAGACTATATTACTAGAAGGTCTGAAGACATCCATGTAACAGTGTTCTTATTCTTCCTCCTTAGATCAATGGCTCAACCGAGGGTAAAGACTCCTTTAATTCCGTACTTTATCGGAGTCGACTGTGGCACCGGCAGTGTCCGTGCAGCTTTGGTGTCCTCGAATGGGATAGTCGTCAATACCGATGTGGAGCCGATCACGGTATGGAATCCAAAGGAAGACTATTATGAACAATCATCCGAAGAGATTTGGAAAGCTTGTTGCAAAGTCATAAAGGTATTTAAAACTCACTCTAATTTGACCAATCTAAGAAAGCTCTCTTTGACTTTGATCGGAGCTGTCCAACTGGCTGCCGTCGAGAGATGTGAATGGATCCTTTGTTTAAACTAAAGCGACTTTGTTATGCAACTGAAAACAATTATTTTAATAAAAATATGTTCATTGTAACTGTTTATTAGTGTCGTAGAAGAAGACATATTTGAAAGATTACTGTGAAATGTCAATTTTGAAGGCAAGAACATCAGCATTAAAGGGTGTGAAGACTCGCGCACAAAGAAACGTCTCATGCCGGTAATCTGACCTAGTTTAGAATGAGGTGTAACAGAAGTGTTAGACACCACCATCGATCCCAGAAAATACACACACAGCTTGCTACCGTCGGTAATAAGACACTAGTGTACAGTCAAAACATACAGCTACGGTCAATACCCACAACACAGTACAAATAGCAGCAATGGACATCTCAGGTCTAGATAAAAGATAACAAGGTATCACGTTTCATTACTGTCTGCATTTTGTAGCGACAAGAATAAAACTTCACTTGCAAGCAATGGAAAGTTAACTTTTTAAGAGCGCGGGCATGCTGTTTGGGGCGAGTCTTCATTGCCTTTAAAGCCATATTCCTCTGGCAGAAAAATATTCTACGATATAAGTTGAAACCCCATCTCAATGTCTTGTTCATAGCTTGAGTTATGCTTGATTGGATGAATCCTATTTTGACTGGCTAAACCTTCCCTTTATCCCAGGAAGTGTAACAATACCTTTACATATGCTTTTGTAATCTTGTTTATTTATCCTTGAAACTTGATACATTGGGAATGTAGGTTTGTTCTCTGTTGTGTGAATTTGGCCAAAGTGAAACTCTATTTGTTGAAATTTTATTTTTCGTTTATGTATAAACGAGTGAAATATTATAAATAAAATATTAAAGAAAGAAAAAGAACAAAGTTGACATTGACAGCTCAATTTCCCTGATAACGTCATTCCTCCTGCTGTTGCCAGATACATTTACAAAAATATCACCAAACAAAAACAGCTTCACACCTTTACTATATAAAATACTATGAGGATGTAGTTTTTAACGTAAATATAATTTATTTGTCTCTCTTTCTCCATTTTCTTGACTGATGAATTAATCTCATAGGCTGTTTGTGCTGGTGTTTCCACTGATGAAATTCATGGCGTTGGATTTGATGCTACCTGTTCCTTGGTCGTTCTTGATGCAGATTTCCAGCCAGTCAGTGTTGCTGAATCAGGTAAAGAATAAGTATATTAAAATTATATTTAAAATCACCCTTTGGAAATGTTGTAAAAAGTGGCTGTTTACATCCCATAAATGTCACTCAAGGGACTAAGTTTGTTTAGTAGTGTTACCTTGCAGGAACAGGCTCAGTAGTGGTTCACGTCCTGAAGCATCCCTCTGGTGATGAGTCACATCCAAGAGGCTACCGTAGGCACGGTTCACATGTATTGAAGAAGAGATCTTTGGAAACTTATTTTGGAATTTTCAAACTAACTGTTTGAAGCACCTAAACGTTTTGTTTTCTAAAGCAATGTATTTCATTTTGGGGAAACTGCACCAGTGGAGCCATGAGCAAACCAATCTTCCAGCGCACCAGTATGCAAGTCAGCAGCTCGTGAGCGCTTTCACACGATCGTGTTACATTAATTCAGAGATCATTAAACAATACATGTCACACACATTAGGGGTCAATATGTCAGTGCCCTCCATTGAAAGGCTGGAGTGTCCCATTACAAAATTCAATTGTCTCCAGGAGACCCTACATCCTCCCTTTAAAAATCAGAGAATGGTCAACACTGGTAACTTATTTAGATTTCTTATTAAAAACATTGTTTTCTTCATTTTGTAATATTAGCTTTGCTATAAATTCTGTGTATATATATGTATGTATTTGTATTGTATTTTTAGATCCTCCTGCAAGCAGGAACTCGCGAAGAAGCCATCATTGGCTTATCAAAGCCGCAAGCTGACCGAAGTCAGTCTCTTAGATTCATATTTTAACGTCCATGATTATGAATTGTCAACAACTCTGTAACTGGACGACATACATTAATCTTGGAGTGACTCAAACTCGGGACCTTATGATTGAAAGGCACCGGCGTTAACCACTGAGCTAACACTCCTATATATTCTTTGTTTACATGAAGGTGAAAATGAGAAGAACATCATTATGTGGATGGATCATCGAGCCAAGACACAAACGGATCTCATCAACAAGACCAAGCATTCGGTGTTGAGCTTTGTGGGAGGAACAATGTCCGTTGAAATGCAACCGCCAAAGTTACTATGGCTTAAAGAGGTGGGTGGGAAGATTTTATCGTTAAGTCCGTCTAGTGTTTTCTCCAAGTATTCCATACTCCCTCATTTATATGAGGATATCTTTTTGTCAAACTTGAATAATGTTTGTCTTTTGTATTTGTATAAGGTGCATTAG
The DNA here is from genome assembly GCF_037975245.1 of Apostichopus japonicus. Taxonomy (NCBI): domain Eukaryota; kingdom Metazoa; phylum Echinodermata; class Holothuroidea; order Aspidochirotida; family Stichopodidae; genus Apostichopus; species Apostichopus japonicus. The sequence goes on from NC_092562.1 coordinate 16,346,110, forward strand.
TTTTGCCTCGCAAGCATTTTGCCTACTTCCATCTGAAATGGTTAGAATTGAGGCACGATAGGTAAGGAATTAGTGACTGACCTGTCTCCTGAGGGTGAGGAATATGATTTGATTGGAGAAACTTTATTTCAACGATGGTTGCTTAACATAGTAGGTATGAATAGTTATATACAAAAATTTGGAACAAAGTGTACCTTAATGCAGCTTAAACCTAAAGAAATGATGAATGAAAAATGAACAAACAATGGGTTGAGGGGATCCAAAGAAGCTATAATTAGCTTATGTAAAGTCCCCATGAACAAAAGACAAATACAAGGAAAACAGAGATGGAAACATAAACAATAAATAAGCACTTAATAATAAAGATACAAAAAGAAAAACACAAAGGCAAAGATCAAAGATTATCCATCTGGTTTGCAAAACCTCTGAGTCTAACAACCAACACCTTGATGTAAGCGTCATGCTGATTCATTTCATTCTAAAACTCTAGAATAAGGTGGTCTCAATCCGGTATGTTAATGTTTATAAACTATTATGATTTTCAGTCGGAATTAGGGTCAATTGTGGGAACAATTTTTTTCCATATATGTAAAAAGTAAAACAAACCTATTGACTATGTATTCTTTGAGAGGGCGTTGTGGTCAATTGGTTAAGGCAGAGGACTTGTGATCTAAGGATTACAGGTTCGAGCCCTGGCCAGATCACTGCGTTGTTATCCTTGGGCAAGGCACTTTATCTCCATTGCCTCTCTTCACCTAGGTGTATAAATAGGGACCTGAGAGGTGACTTGTAAATATAGTTGCGTGCGCCGGTTTGCAGCTGCACCCTATGGGAAGTCCCCCAGGGGACACATGGCTGTGGTGCACTGTGGTGCCCCAGGAGAGATTGTTTGAAATGTGCCCACTTAGGTGTGTAGGCGTGACAAGTTACCAATGACCAGGGCTAAGTTACACATCCTGGACAGCAAGTTTGCTAATGAGGATGTTCATTAATCAAGAATCTTGTCGTGTTATAGTGTTTTCAGTGTGAACCCCATTGCGTTAACATGATTGTTGATTTTACATTATCAACTAAATCAAATGCACAGCTCTAAGAATGAATGCCGACGTCATAGTGTTTTCAGTGTGAACGTCGTTGCATTTACCTACTAAGATTTTACATTATCAACCTATTCAATGCACAGCTGTAAGCATAAATGACAACGACGGGTCGGTTATTGAAAATTTTTGCAACCCACGACTTTGTTTGAAATGACCAAGTATCTGCTAAAGATCAGAGAAGGTTTGACACCACTCCGATTCAGTAACAAGTTAGTGCAGTGAAAGTATTAACTCTTTAACTTTTAATTTCTTAAACAGAACCTTTCAGAGGAGCGTTGGAAGAAAGCTGCCCATTTTTTTGACCTTTCTGATTTCTTGACGTGGAAGGCCTCTGGTTCACTGACCAGGTAAGCTTTTAATGAGCTGGAGTTGTTTCAAGTTTTCTAACATTACCTACATTTAAATAACCATGTTTGATTAAAGGAGAGCAGTATGAACTGTATTAGAGAGCTAAATAATGGACACTCATCACTCATCGTCAAATTACAACAATGAGTTTACTGCCATCCGCAGTGCATTTAACCCACACTGAAACATACAACAGTAAAGATTAATGTCTAACATAACACACCTCTTACACCTCTCAAGAATTTGGAGCACCAGAGCATCAATGAAAGTACATCTGGAAATTGTTAGAAAATCTTAAAAACTAAAACTTTCATACTCTTGTTTATTTGAATAGTTAATTGCAGGGTAGTGGAAGGTGAAGTGGCCATCGTATCCTGTACTTGGTTGTGAATTTTAATATTTTTGGGACTCATTTTACAGATCGTTGTGCACTCTTGTATGCAAATGGACTTTCCAGGCAGACAGAGAAAACAAGCTCAATTGGGATGACTCGTTTTGGAATGAGATTGGCCTGGCAGAACTGACTGAAGATAATCATAGCAAAATTGGTAAATTGTCAAGAGCTGACATGAAAATATTAATTTTGACAGAGCAAGCAATTTCTTGTCTGAACTGTATGTCAAATCTTGAAACTCGTGAATGAAATTTATGTGTGCTTCCACCGAGCTAGTCTTAAGTTGGTGTGGGGGGCGGAAGGGGGGAGGTTTCCAATTATTAAAGCAGTTTCATTTTACATAGGTAAGAGGTGGAATATGGGAGGTGCAAGCCAAAATCCACAGTTCTTGTGGAAATCATCTATCATGGGATCACACCCCTAGTTTTTATTTGATGCAATTCTTGAAAAGTGGCAGCATTTCTGAAGTGCAAATGAGAATATTAATACTAGCATATTTACCTACAGTATGTGGATTATTACCTGCAGTATGTGCAAGAAGATTGTTTGATCCTGCAGGATCATAAAGTGTTTGAAAATCAGAAAAATCAGAAAGTGTTTTTTCTTGTTATTTGTGGTATTGATTGATGTTTTGTATGTGAGAAACCATATATTTAATTTTCACCGTACTTTTGCCATTTTTCGATTGACAGGTAGTCTTGTACAGTTGCCAGGACAACTGATAGGTGAAGGGCTCACTAAAGAAAGTGCAGAAGCAATCGGGCTTAAGGAGGGTACGGCAGTCGCCACTTCTCTTATTGATGCTCATGCTGGTGGCGTCGGTAAGCATTGAAAGCACCGTAATTTCTTGGGGTAAACATTCCCAAAAGATTTCTTGTTTTTCTTTCTTAACATAATGTCTTCTTGAAATGTAACAGATAGCAAGCCATGATCTGAAGGTAAGTCTGACAGCAGGTAAAGCTGTTGTGGCAAAATGGGTCACGTGTTTCCGATTTAGATATTAAGTGTATATAATAGGAGAAGAAATTATGCAATCCATTCAATTCAATATCCATTCAATATGCTCCCTCCTCCTACCACTAACCCCAACCACCCCCCCCCCCCCCAGAGTGAAGCATCTCTTTAGGGTTCATCTTACTTTCAATAACCACATGTGGTTAAGAGACATTAGTCCACCAGTCATAAAATAGGATTCATAATTCTTTCAGATACCCAGCTTTGCAGACGTATATATTACTTATTGAGCATTTGGCATACTTTGCACACAAACTACATAGTTACATGCTGAGTCTGAAATATCTACAATATTTCATATTGGCAAGTAATGCTGCAGTTCATCGAAGTCTCAAGATGTTATCTTTTCCATTTATGTAATATCTTGAGGATGACTTGTGTCACTATTCTCGCTGCTGATCTAGTAAAAGCAGTCGTTTGGTACATCCGGACTGGAGACAAACAGACAGTGATGGTATTTTATTCAACAATGACCAACTTTTGGGGCGTCAGTTTGCATGGTTGGAAACCAGAATGTTCATAAATGTTCTTAGTGGGAATAGGAAAGGTATCGTTAACTGTTTTAGTGTCCTGCTACGATAGCTAGCGAATACAACCCATATACATGCCATTACAGTCTCACAATCCCATACTCTGTAGCCACTTCTAGTTTGAGCCTCTATGGATTAACACAGAGTTTGTTGTCACGGTTACCGATGCTCTGACTGAATGTGTTTTCCATCCTGTAGGCATGCTTGGAGCTGATGTAACAGATAATGAATTACCATGCGAGAAGCAACCAATCACACAGAGGCTTGCATTGATACTTGGTACATCCTCTTGTCATATGGCTGTACGTATTATTCTGGCATTGTTATTTATTTATTTATTAATGTAATTATTTAATTAAGTCTTAAAGTAGGTCATAAAACTGTAGGAAATCAAACATAATTCTCAATAAAAAATATATAATACGATATTACTTGAAGAAACTTTGCTCGGTATCTAGAAGAAGTTGGTATTATACCTAAATAATGCAAAATGGTATGTGAGTTTGATTGTGTGACAGAGGTAGTCAAGAAGGAGAAACAAAGTCTTACGTAGTTAGTGAAATCAGACTTTTGTATTTTGATTTCTGTCGACCATTGAAAGTCCACTGTTAGTTCCAGGGGTAAGGGGTCCTTATTACAGTGTTGTGGTCCCCTGAGAGTTATGTAGTGTTAATTTCTGTAGGTCAGTGAGAGAACACTGTTTCGTACCAGAGATGTGGGGTCCTTATTGCTTTGTCTTGGTCCCTTGAGGTTTTTCTCCTGCTTTGATTTCTGTAGGTGAGTGAGGGTAAGCTGATAGTTGCAGGGGTGTGGGGCCCTGATGTTAGTGCCATGATCCCTTTATTTATATTTTTTCCTATTTTGATTTCTGTAGGTCAGTGAGGGTGCGCTGTTAGTTTCAGGGGTGTGGGGTCCTTATTACGGTGCCATGATCCCTTTATTTATATTTTTTTCCTATTTTGATTTCTGTAGGTCAGTGAGGGTAAGCTGGTAGTTCCAGGGGTGTAAAGTCCTTATTACAGTGCCATGATCTCTTTAATTTTTTTTTCCTAATTTGATTTCTGTAGGTCAGTGAGGGTCCGCTGTTAGTTCCAGGGGTGTGGGGTCCTTATTACAGTGCCATGGTCCCCGGTTTGTGGTTGAATGAAGGTGGACAGAGCATCACAGGGAAACTGATTGATCACATGATTGAAACCCATCCAGCGCACCAGGAACTGATCAAAATGGCAGAAACGAAGTAAGTTTCGTCATCTTCATATGATCTTTGTCAGAAGTTTGACAGATTGGTGGCAGTTGGAAGTGAAAAGTATCAGTCCGACGAGGTTCATATACATTTACTGCGGGGGGGGGGGGGGTACAAATAATGAAATGAACATTGTAAGTGTTGGCCCTCTCTTAAGATTTAACTGCCTGTGCAAGATCATTTACTGCTAACATTTTGCATAGCAATCTTCACATCTCTTAAATTTGTTACTTACGCAGAAAATTCTATGGTCGTGGGTACAAAACATCATGAACAGGGAAACCAGTTTATGAGGGTTATGCGTTTCTTCTATTTTTTTGTTATCTTCAAAAATTCATATTTATTTATTAACCAATAAGATTTTCCTTGTTGTATTTAATTATAGAGGGAAGTCCATTTATAACTGCATGGTTGACCTCCTGGGAAAGATTGTGAAAGAGAACGCCCTCAAGGATGCCGCTTACCTCACAAACGATATTCACATTTGGCCAGATCACCATGGCAACAGATCACCATTAGCTGATCCTTCACTGAAGGGAATGGTAATTTAAAGGGGAAATATATCATTCTACACAAATCTGTAATTCTGTTCAAGAAACATAGAATACCACTCAAAGACAAACTTATAATTTCGCTTCAAAATAATTCCACTAAAGTCCATTGAATTTCAATTTTTGTTTTTTGTTTTTTTGGCCAGTTGAACTGTTGTCTTCATTTATCCTAGGAAAAGCATTCATTTGTAATGTCATCAGGCAAATGTTTTTTAATATCAAATGTCTGTAGTTTATGATTAACTTGCTCATCGGCTTGTGGAACACTTTAGAGAGTTTGCTCAATATTCAAACTATTAAAAAGAGAATTCATAAACTTTGTCGCACGTATATCAAGCAACTTATTTCTGTCCATGTGTTGGGAAATGTTACTTTCTCTCCTTTTGGCACCCCTCATGTCTTCCCATCATTCCAGACTGGGAATGCCTATTTTTCTCTCCAAAGTTTTACTTCTAGTAAGAATCACTCTGTATATATTCATAATTTATTGACGTCTCAGGAATGTCAGGATATCGTCTTTACTATCAAGATAGTCTTTCCCATAATGCACCAGGATCATTTTTGGCTTGGCAGCAATATGGTTATTGCATATATGTAGCATCCTACTCCAGATAGGGTTATTATTCATTGATTTTGCACCTTCTCTTGACCTTATTCATTTCTGCTATTATCGCCACCAATGGACTTTAATTTCCCCAAGCATGGCAAATGGGAAGAAAAAATGAAACAATTAATTCCAAAAGAATGAATATGGTCGTTTATTTAGGTAAGTCATTAGTCTTAACTTCAGTTCTAGTATTGTGCCATTGTTTTGACATATCACAATGTAAGGTTCTTCAAAGTGTGCTGTCGATGCAGGGAATTCATTCTCATCATTTGAATTTACTTTCAATTTGATTCTTCTACAAAGATTTCTGGACTTGGCCTTGGTACGTCGTTACAGAATCTGGCCGTCTTGTACATTGCCACCATTCAAGCATTAGCCGTGAGTTGCCTTCCTTTTCTTTTCATGTTTCTTACATTTGAGTCTTTGCAATTGTAGTGATTGAAAAGACCGATTAAACCGACGTGTCTTCAAAGAGAGGATGGCGATTGGTTTTCTTCGTCCTGGTCTAAATGGTTCATAACATGTTGTTGCCTAGGTGATGCAGACCAAGGAAATTATTGTGAAGTTTGATCCCTTTTAAATGTGACACATCATTTGTATTTTAATAATAATTATAATAATAATTATTATAATAATAACAGGGATCACCACCAACTAAGGACCCAATAGCTCACAGTTGGTAAAGCATGACTTGTATCTCAGAGGTCCTCTGGATTAACTCTGGTGCTGCCCAATATGCAATAAATATTTATCTACTCATACAAAAATATTAACTATCATTTAACATAATTTAATATTTGCAATATGATGTTAGCTAAACAAAGTTGCATATGAACGACCACTTAGGCTGAGCAAGTAAGGCCTTGTGCTGGTAGTATGATGATCTCTACATGGTTGCATGTGAACGATCACTTAGGCTGGATCACTTAGGCTGAGCAATAAAGGTCTTGTGCTGGTAGTATGATGATCTCTACATGGTTGCATATGAACGATCACTTAGGCTAGATCACTTTGGCTGTGCAATTAAGGCCTTGTGCCGGTAGTATGATGATCTCTACATGGTTGCATATGAACTGTTGCTATGAAAGCCTTTGCAAGTATGAAAGGCTTTAGAGCAGCTTTCTATGTTGGTTGAATTTTTGGTAAATATTTAGTATTAAAATAGTAAAGTAATAGAATCACATAACATGGGCTTTGTATTACCTTCATTTGTCAAAATAAAGTAGTCAAGAAAACATTGACAAAATACTGAAAATTTCTGATGTAGTCTTTTCTCTCGCATGTGATTGACAGTTTACGAAATAGTGTATCAAGGGATAAAGATGTGTAGAACTCATTCGATTTATTCATTACTCACGAGTTTAAAAGTAGGTTTGTACCTTGGTTTGCTTACTTGCAATCTTATTTTGAGCAGACCTCCTATATTTTGGCAAAAATGTTAGAAAATGTTTACCTCAATTAACCCATTGCTTTTAGTGCTGCTAAAATGTGATTTTTGTGTGTTCCTGCTGTTGTTATCTTCATCAATTTTTTTTTTTTACAACATTTTTTATCTTGTACTTTTCAGTTTGGGACAAAACATATTTTAGAAACCATGTCGGCTGCCAAGCATTCCATCAACACCCTGTTTGCCTGCGGTGGTCTCAGCAAAAATCCTCTCTTCCTGCAAATCCATGCTGATGTTATGGGTAAGTGAGAGATCTATGGTTACGAATCACTTCTTCTCAAATTGGACAAATAGTTTTGCACTACTGCCACCACTGTTCAGTGACAGTTGTTAAATATCACATGCTTTATAAAACATGCTACAGTTTGTACTTGTTTGAAATTATGCTTTTGGAAAAAGTGTTTCCAACTTACTGATTCTAGGGTGTGAGGGTTTGTAGTTATACATGATGATCTGTTTCGTCTGTGGAAGGCACATGGTGCATTGCCAGATAAGGGTCAGAGTGAGAGATGTTCTTGGAATGTGACTGCAGCAATCATGGACAGAACTTTGTTACGGTACAATTCTGGATTTAGTGTGCGTCTAATGAACCTCACGTCAGTTTGGCAGTATAGTGTAACCATAGTTTTGTAATAATTTGAGATTTAATCTTGTTTCCTTTCTCTGGTTTAACCAGGTATGCCAATAGCCTTGCCTCAAGAAAAGGAATCAGTACTAATTGGTTCAGCAATACTAGGGGCATGTGCTGCTGGATATTATGAGAATATGCAGGTAAAGTTATCTTTACAGTCATGAGAAATGAAGGCTGTAGATTGCATTGTATTGTAAGAACTTCACATCACAGTGTTCTCAGGTCATGTTTTGATATAGTTTCCTATGCATGGACTGTTGGCACTACTCGTTAAGCCATGCAAGGTTTTCTAGGCCACTTCCTTCCTCGTTGTATTTAAATTTATGTTAGTAACTATTTACTGTTAAACGTATATATTGAGGAGAAATATTAAATGAAGTGAAATGTAATTCTGTAGATATTAAGATACTCTACAATCAGGGATTGATCCAGGAGCTGGTGTGTGGCGCAGGGTCTTCAAAGCGGATTCTAATGTGGGGAGAAAGGGGGGGGGGCGGTTGTCTGGAGTAACCCACCCCTCAAAAAACAAAAACAAATGGTACGTTCTGAGGCATATTTAGACTAAAAATTAGGTTATATATATATGTCTATGAAAGCAAAGTTGTACTTATGACTACTGTTAATTTTGGGTGGGGTTGGAAAGGGGGAGAGGGTACACATCTCAGATCCATGCCTGGATTAATTAATCTAATCTATTTGCATGTTTTTAATGGGGGGGGGGGGAGGAATTTATGTGTTTATAGAGTCTTAGCAAGAAAACTAAAATTATCCTTCCCTTCTCAGGATGAGATGTTTACTGGAGGTAACATCTGACTCTAGCATGTAATGGGGAATTCATTTACAAATCTGATTTTCCACTTTAAATATTACAGAGTTGAAACTCAAACATTTTCAACATGTGTGCCTGGTGCTTGATCAGGCTGTTTTATTTATGTTTATTTTTGTTTTACAGGATGCCATGGAAACAATGAGTCACGTTGGCGGTGTGGTACGACCAAACAAGAAACTCAGTGAATATTACAAGAAGAAGTACCAGGTCTTTCGGTCAATGGTCGGTCATCAGTTGGAGTATCGGAAAATCATGAATTCGTGACCCAACATTTTTGCCAGCGGGACGAACAATGAGCGTTGATTCCATTGCTTGAAGATATTATTATTATAAAAGCCTGGCAAATTGTGACATGATTACCAAGAGATTTTACTGAATTGTAATTATCTGTTTGAGAAAATGAGGCCAAATTTGCAAAATGGTAACCGGGTGGCAATTAAGCTCATTCTGCATAGTAACTGTATGTAAGTGACACACCAATATTAACCGTTACCATATGGCCAGTGAACTGTTACAAAGTCATAGCTGTTTGTAAGTGAAACCCAGGCAAATTTTGACTGAACGACCAACAAGCTTTTACTAAATTCAAATTGCAACTATTTAGACGTAAAACTAGGGCAAATTGCTATCAGATGAGCAAAAGTGAGTTTCTCCTGAATTGTTAGCTGTTGATAACAAAACTGAGACAAATTGAGGCCGGATGACCAGTGAGCTAGCCTTGACAGTATCCTAACTATTCATATGTAAAACCAGGTCAACTTGGACATGACAAACAATCTTTCTCAGTATAGTAACTGTAAAGTGTAAAGTGAAACCAAGACAAATTCTTAACCGGATGAAGAAGTGAGCTCTCACAAAATGTTAAATTTGATTCAGAAACAAAACTGCCCTGTTTATGAAGAGTGTAAAACACTGCAACTGCATTCAGTGATTTTACATTAAAGAAATGAAATTACTAAAATGTTTCAGATCTCACAAAACCCTTCAATTATTTTCAGTATCCTGCATTCTACTGTTGTTTGCAGCAGAGCAGTTTAGTTTCTTTTTAAGGATTCAGTTGCATACAGATGGTGGAACACATTTTTAGAAAAACAAAAATATTCCTTACGAGTATGTGAAAGCCATATTCTTGTTCCAACTTGCATTTCTTTGAAGGGGTGTAACTTTAAGGAAAAGCATACCCATCCATGATCATTACTAAGCTATGTGATAGAGATGATTTTAATGGACACCTCCCTCAAACAGGAAATAATTATTTCAATCTTTGGGAAATGTCATGTTTTATTAAGTTTTCCACCATTTCCTGCACTAGGACTTCAGCTCAAGAAAGTCTGATGTGAACTCTTATTGTTTTGACATAAGAACGGGAGGAATCAAAGAGTGAAGATGGCTTTGAGAACAATGACTTTTACGAATATTCTTTAACATTACTGTATGAAAGAAAATAATGTTCTATTAGCGTAAGCCTTCACTAAAAAGCAAAAGTTGTATTACAGGGGGTCAGATGTGGTATGTATGAACACTATTGACTTCATTTGTGCATGTTCTACGAAAGACACGACTTACACAGTATGTTTTATGATGCAGTCACTTATTTTATAATGTATTCTTTACCTAATGAGGTTATAAATATATGATGAAGAAATATACATGTTTTCAAAACTGGTTTCCTTGCTTTCCATCTGTGTCATGTTGATTATTCTTGCAAACTGAGATTACTACACCGCAACAGAAAGAATTATAGCTAAGATCCCTCTAGTTATCTTTTTGAAAAGTCTGTTGTCTCACATGGTGTCGTATTGCAATACAAACAGTGAGGAAATGCACCATGAAAGATATGTGACTACCATAAAGAAGTTACCTCTTCCCTTTCTCCTTCCCATTCCCCCCACCCCCCCCCCCCCCCCTTAAAATAATCACTCAGCAATTGTTTGCATTGCTGAGGAATTGTGAAATTTGACCCTTACCCAGCAATCTTTTGAGGCATATTATTGGATGAAAGTTTGTGTGATACAAGTTCTAGCAAATTTCATATGAAAAGTAACATATTAGTATGTTTACGAAATGGACACCTGTGATAAACCCCTGGATCGTTCTTTGAAAAACATGCATGGCAGCATTTCAGTGATAAAAAACACGACACGACGCAAAAACGTTGCAGTGGTCTGAACTATGATATGCAACATTAATATCAGAGACTTAAGTTCAAGTTCGTCTAGCCTGTGTCAGCACTCAGCAGGGCACCAAAGCGAGAATAAAATATCAACACCACATTTCGACAGCAGTAGCTATTCAAGTATTAAAGGCACTTTGGTGAGCCTTCACTTGCGTTACATATTATCTCTAAAAATTACGTAATTTAACTTTAAGAATAAGTCTACTTATAATTTTTTTTAGTACGTTAACCTCGGTTAGGCCGTCTTGTGTTAATGTTCTTTCTATGCAATTCATACTTCATGAGAAAGACTAGCCTAGGTCTACAGTAAGTTTGGCTATAGTATTAAGTACGTAGGCCTAGTTAGGCTAAATTAAACACCACACTAGGGACCTGGCCTAGTCTTGTATAATACGGTAATTTCGCGTGTTCCCTAACTTCGCGTATGGTGGTATACAGATTTAAGCTGCACTAATACTAGACACTGTAGTTGCTGTGTTTGTTAGTCAAATTGAAACCACTATTTCAGTCGCAATATTCATCTACGGCTAGGCTTACAAATCCTTCATGAAAACTCCAAAATATCCCACTAAGATTAGAAACATCAATTTGTATTTTGATACACTTTCGTGGATTATTTCACCCATTCAGTGCAATATAGTTATACCTGTAGATAACTTCAAAGCATTCAATTCAACTTTATTTCAACCAACATTGTTCAAAGAATTTACAGTGATGTGTTCAGACTTGCTTCGAACAGTTTGACTTCCAACATTTACAAGTAGAACTCTTTTCTATTTCTGGTGGATTCTGGTCAAACCATTGATGAAATCACATGTTAAAGTCCTGAGAGAATTGAACAGCTGAGCAAAACCAGCAAGATCAACATCACCACTATCCTTTAAAGAACCTTAGTTCTATACGGCAGTACTAAGTGAATTTAGCATATAGCCTAGGCCTACCACCGTACTACTAGTAGTAGTAGTGCACTGACACTAGCCCTATTAATAATGGTAGTGTGTATGTATGTATTTTAGTGCTCAGGAACATGCAAAGAAGCCTCATTGGCTTATCAAAGCTGCAAGCTGACCGAAGTCAGTCTCTTAGATTCATATTTAACGTCCATGATTATGAATCGTCAATTGTCAACAACTCTGTAACTGGACGACATACATTAATCTAGGAGTGACTCGAACTGGGACCCTATGATTGGGTAGACTAGGTAGGGAGTAATTATAGAATACAGGGCCACTCGATGATTCTATCTTTTAGAGGGCGTCATACGTGTAATTATACGGACATGTACAGACACACCGCGCATCCGCGCATCCGGATGCTGGGAAGAGTTAATGAATGGCCCTGTATTCTATAATTGTACCCTAGGTAGTACTAGGAGGTACTAACTAGCGTTTAGGCCTTACTTAGGCAATACTAAAATGGTTGCCCAGTTTTGCCCTACATTAGGACAATACCATTGCAGTAGACTAATGGAAAGGGTAATTTTACCAATTCCACAGGGTCCTTTAATAGGAGGTATGGATTGCTTTTTCAGTTAAAGTCTCTATAATTCTGGAAGCATCGAGAAGAAATACTGATGTCAGTTAAGATACAGTACTTCATCTTTGGTTTCACTGACAAGAGTGATGCTTTCTTTTAAAAAATATTTGAAAATACTCAGTTGTAAGTGTGTCAGTTAAACCTGCTGCACACTGCCCAATTTATCATACCTTGCTCAACTCAACTGGTTGTTGTACTTGATATATCGGCATGGATTGTCAGGCAGTGTGTGTGTTCCGAAGGCTGTGACTGGTTAAGATGTTATCAGTTGTAAGCTGTCGTGTCGGCTCCACCTGGGGAAAAACTTAACATGTACATGTTCAGTTTCCCCAAATGAAGCTGACACAACTTACAACAAGATGTAGCTATTTATCTGACTGATTAAAATGGCATACAGTAGTATTGACATACACAACCAATCATGGGTAATACATTTGCATGTGACGTTAACAAGCTCTGGTCTTCACGGCAATCAAAACTAGGCTCGGCCATGGCGGTTGGGTCAAGTTCGGTAATGATCAGATGGGCGATGTGCATCTGGCTTTAACCTACCAATTTTCAAGGTTTTCCTTAGAGTTTAGCAGATTTTTCCTCATTTGAATACCAACTTTTAATTTTCAGCTCTCCTCTTTTAGTTGGAATATAGTGTTGTAACATGACTTGTAGTTAATAATAAAAAAAAATGCTTATATTCATATTCTAGGTTTCCATATAAACCAAGATGGATGTGAGGGTATCTTTTGCCGAGCTTTCCAAGACATATGATGAGCTGCCTATGTTTCCTGTCTTTGATATTGCTCATTATATTCTCATGATATTACAGCTAAGGAATGATGCCGGTGTAGGTAAGTAACAGTATTGGCTTTTATTTTACGATGGGGAAGGAGAGGTTGGAAAGGTGAAAATGAAGTCCCAAAGAGTAACAGAGATTGGAAGCAATAAGAACTGTGGCAAGTTTTATATTATTCTATTGATCATTCAGTATAGTGTTCATTTTTGTAGTAAATTTTGTGTGTTTTTAAACCAATGTTCTTTTTTCAGTTGCATGTGCAAAGCCATGATGCAAAATATAGTTTAGAACTGTTCTGCACAAGATATACCCTGCTCTTTGGTTTAGGGTCTTCTTAACATACTAGTCAATTCTTAGGACATGTTGACCTTAAATCTGATATTGCAGTATTTCAACTCCCCAAAAAAGAAAAAAAGGTGAAAACTAGGGCAGATCATTGGATGCCATACAGTTAAGACTCATTCCTGTTGTTGCAAACTGTGGATTACATTCTCCCAATCTCCCAATGTTAATCACTTGCTGATAACTACATATAATTCTTTTATTAAGGATTATTCAATAATTATCTGTCATTCTGTGGTCATATAAGCACTCCTTTTTTAAATTCTGTTGATTGGTTATAATATTAATTGTGCCAAATTATCAAGGTTACCTGACTTATTTAGAAGGAAAATATTTAATTTTTCATTACCTCTATGAATTCAAGATCATGATGGATTTTTTTACTTTTTTTTTTTTATATATTTTTTTATTCAAGGTGCTGAAGCTTTGGCAGAGAGTAATGCCCTTGCTTGCTGGCTTTGTGGAATGTTGTCCTGTTTTGGCGGCAAAATTGTGGCAAATTTCCTCCTTGGTCAACCAGTCATTGCTGCTTTCAATTCGACAAAGCACATCATTACTGCAACCATTGTGTGGTACGATTTCATTGTTTTAGGTTCTGTCACCAGCTTTGCTTATTTACCTGTTCTACCCTCTTCTCCTTATGTTGTTACTGTTTTTGACACCAACAAACCCTCCCCCCACCTTAATCCCAACCCATCTCACATGATCATTTTTGTAATGTGAACTGTAATGGCTATTCTGTACTTTTGCTTCAAATGCATCACGCCTGTTCTAAAGCCTCACTTTCTGCCCCATACTGTTAGTAGCAAAGAATAGTATATTTTACCGCATGTAAGGTCATTAAAGTGAATTGCAGAGTTCCAGACGCATTCCAAAGCACATATGTAGACTGACCTGTAGTACGTACAAATACAAGCCATCATTTTGCGAAGATACTGCTAAGAATTTTGCCCAGAGTTTCTTCAAATGTCAATATATGAACAATGTAGATTTACATGTTGTTAACAGCTTACAGTTTAAGCAAGATATGTAGATAGTAGAGAAATTTATACAATTATCCGTAAAATTGGCCTGTTCTAAGTCTGATTGTGGGTCCTAATCGAACCCACAATGCACTACTATTCATCTCCCCTGTTTGTCATTCTCTTTTCCCTATTGTTTGGCAGTAAGTGAGCCATGTACTGTTGGGTGTATGGAAGATTTATATGAGTGATTAGAAATTCTCAAACCAAGGAGAAACATTTCCAGATATCATTTGTGTCCACCAATGTCTTAAATTAGGTACACGAATGATGTAGTCAGGATTGCTGTTCAGCGATTGTTACATCTCTTGGCAGGTACCTCATGTTCTACTCACCTTGGGATGTTTGCTATCGGCTCATCTCAACCAAGCTTGGAAAATTGTTGGTCTACCCAATCAAAGAATTCTCAAGAGCTAAGAAGGTTGCCTCTGGAGTGGCTCAAGCAGCTGTCGTCTACCCTCAGGGATTTGCAGTGATGATCATAATTGGTGCTGTCAAAGGTAAAAATTGTCAGTCTTTAATGTATTTGAGGAAATTCTTCCAGCTATTTTGCTCTGGTAGAAAAACCTGATTTAATATTTGCCTTCAGTTTGGATAAATTTATAACAGAGTTTTTTTTTTGTTTAGTATTGTCACAAGGATTTTAAAAGATTCGTCTCCGCGGGACGCAACGTCTTAAAAATGGTTGCGTCCGCTCAGAAAAACTTGCGTCCCTCCAGTCCTCCATGAAAACCGGCACTTTAAAATACCTGAGCTACAGGAATGCACAATACTTAGTTATAATGACCCCTGACAAACATTGGCTTGTGTGCCACAGATGCCTATAGTGTCTATAACTGTGCACGACTAAAAAACAAAACAAATGATGAAAACATCTAGTATACAACAACAAAATTACCGTCAAATTCTGAAACGGGAGATTTTGCCTGATTACCATATATGCTGGCCTAGGCATCATGCAGTACACAATTCTGTACGGGGCATGCAACTCCTTTACATAGCATCTATGGAAATTTTATAGGCTATGGATACGCTGTGAATGTCCAAAACTAATGTAAAATAAAACTAGATCCTAGAGAGAAAATGCAAGAATAAGAATTCCAAACTCTAATTGAGGCCTTTTATTGATGGAGAACGTATTACGTATAGATCTCGACTACACAAGAACACGCCCCTAAATGGGCCTAGTACTTGCTCACTACATTTATGAATCCCTGCCGTAAGTTACCATCAACATTTACCCAAAGCAATTTTAGTGTTAAGTTATATTGAAAGTTGAACATATTTTTCCATTTTCCCCAACCGCTATAGGCAAGTCGGCCTAACCCAAAACAGTTCCGCCCCTTTTCCCATTACAGTATGTAAATAACTTTTTACGCAATGTGGATTGAAAGCTCAAGCGCCAATGGCTACTTTTGACGTACTGTAGGTACGCACTATATAGTTAAAAAAATTTAACTGAAGCCTGTGGTCAATGGGATCGCAAAAATTGATGCAACTTTGCGGTGAAGAAATTACTGTGTTATGAATGCTCATTTTACTTTAGCAACTCTCAATGCGGAGAGATCAAACATACAGTGAGATGAAAAATAGTTTTAAGTATCAGAGATGTTTCTTCCCACACATAAAGTGTCTAAACTCATAACATTTTGTGATCAAAACATGATTCAAATAACATGACATTCTTAGAAACAATTCAGCTACAACTTCCTACCATGAGCGCCTCATGTGGAAATATTTTTCAACATGGTCTAACGTTATGACATTTGAGTGCACATACATGATAGCCTATAGCACAAACTTCGCTATATTTACACAGGGGACAGTAACGTTACAAGTAGTTGCATTTAAACAGCATACTTTCATTGAGCACTATACATGCAAGAATGTTTGCAGACAATGGTAAGGGTCTATTAGCCAATCAGATCACAGGAAATTTGGAAATGCATCATTGACTACTTTCAGCTTGAAAATCTTTGTAAAAGGAGTGTTTTAAACTAATTTTTGGCTTAATTGTTATGACTTATTTGTTTCCAAACAAATTCAATCATCTGTGAAAAGGATTGAAAGAAATTTTGCTTCTTTTGAGAAGTTGTGAGTTTTTGATTAGGAAAAGATAGAAAGATAATCATTCAAAAAAGGTGTTTATTATGCTTTTCATAGGCCTGGTTGTGAGTGTGTGTACGTAGGGTCTGTTTCCCCCCCCCCCCCCACAAAAAAAATGAAGGTTTGCGTCGCTGGCTGAAAGATTGCGTCCCAGACGCAGAAGCCTGCGTTCATGACAATGCTGTTTGTGTAAACTGACGTAAAAATGGTAATATCTGATAGTGTGAAGTACAATAAACTGGTTGGTTAGTATTGCAATTCATGATATTTACTTTTCTCAGATGAAAGGACAAATGTCTAAATTCAACCCCTGTTTGTTTCTTGTCGGTCAATTCACAATCCGCTCTAATCATACTCTGGTAAAAGTATGCATTTTACTTTGAGTTTATACCACATGAAGTCCACATCACCTCATAGCCCTTCCCTAACTAAAAAAATATATTTCATGTTTGTTGGACTACACCTTGAGAACCCAGTTTTCTATACTTTTGGGAAATGTCTGTCATGTCCTCAAATAATCTGGGTTTGCTTTCAAGATTGTTGAAACAGGTACTTAGTTGGTTTTCTATCAAAAGGGAAGTTTTTTTTGTAAGATATGTATGAGTGAATGATTAAACTTTAAAAAAACTTTTATAAAAACTGGTTTCTCCTTGGAAATCCTACAGGAAATTAGTAACTTGGTTGTCTGACAAGAAATTTTGTTGTTTCAGATTATCTGAAAACCTTGCAAAATTAGCCATGAGGAGTTGAGCCCCTTACTTATATTTGGTACTGCATGTGTTTATGTTCTTCATTCATTGCGATGACACAAAATCGTTTACATGTATGTACAAGTAACGTTCAAGTGCCATAAGATATCTTGAAACTTTTATGGAAATGTTACAAATGAAGTTGTCTTTGTCGGTAGGCTAAAATATTCATCAATTCTGTGTCCTTTCCTCAGGAACTGGTAGTCTGTTCATCAGAAATGTAGAGAGGCTACTCAGGGGAGTTTGGACCCCAACATCGAATGAAATTATGTCACCCTCTGCGTAAGTTTTTCATTTTCCAAACTAAGTTTTTCATGCTCTCTTTTTCCGATCTGTTTTCAAAGTGTTTGTAAAATATCTTCTGAAATTTTCAACATTAGGATAAAAAATTGTTAAGTTTTAAATTTAGGAATTGAATGGACTATACAAATCAGCATTCATTTTAGTGCCTTTTGTTTGGCTGTCTTTTATCGGCAATCAGTCATGTCAGAGATGGTTTAGGAGAAAGTCAAAATGTGTGTTAGACTCTTAAAGCATGTAATGAAATAAGGTCTTTTACAAACCTCAATTGTACCTACTGTGGTCATAAGTATGCAGAACTAGTAAATTTGGTATCTCCAGGAATAATGCATTCCAACAATGTCTCTTCATAAAAAATTTGGTCTTGCTTTATTTCATATTCTTGGCACAAACAATTTTGGTTGGCCATAGTATGAAGCCTAGCCTGTTAGAGAATTTCTGATGATGATTCTTAGCAAAGCTGTTGTAGCTTAGTTTATTGAATTTTTCCAGTGGTAAGCCTAATGTTAGATCTAGTTGTACAAGTCACTCCAGACCATCACCCTCTTCCAAGTAAACTGAAGTATGACAATTGAACGCTTCAGCCGTTAAAGGAATTTTGCTAGTCCTTTTAAGATCATATTCAAGGCCTAAGACATAACTGTATCACAAATGACTGACGTAAAAAATGAACTAACAAACTCCCAAGTGATCCGATCGTTAAATCTTTGAAATAGAAAGTAGCCTCTAGGCTAACCGTTGGCTCAAACGGTGTGAACTATTTAACTGCATCCTAATCCAAGCATCTAACGTTAGCTCTAGCCAAGCCCCTAGGACCCCTTTGTAATGAATGATGAGCAAAGAATCCCTGACGTACGGTACTTCTTGACCATTGACAGTTACACACAAAGTACATGGTAAACATTTGAGCATTTGCGTACAAAATTATAAGGCAAAAGTTGCCACTTTGTTTTTTGCCGAGCCAAAATACAAATCAAAACAGAATGGAGGTAAGAGAAACCATCACGAATCCTGCTCTTTCATTGGTTGTCCGACTGCCTGTTATTGCACTTGCTACAAATCCTTTTTTACACGTAAGTTTTGCCCAAAAACTTGTCAAAAATGGATGTTTATCATAAAACTTTGGTGTGTAGAATAGGAATAAATTGCTTTAGGCTGCCTGTTTTGTCTCTTAAACCGCTCGACCCTGAATTTTAGACAATAATGGATTCGGCTGCGAGTTATTCCCCCACAATGAAGGGGGCCTCGACTATTTATTCACCAATAAAGGACAGCCTAAAGCAGTTTATTCTTCAAATAAAAGAAAACTGACTCTGTAATGTCGAGTTTACTTGCTGTCAGTGCTGTTTTTCTTGTACCTGAATACACATGGAATTCTAAGTATATCACCATAATTAACTTTGAGCCCTGTCACTTTTGAAAGTGTGAGCGGTTTCTTTTGCAAAGGGGCTGGTGGGTGGTCAGGGGTGGATGTAAGGCGATTATAAAAGCTGAAGCTGGTACTTTTAGTTACATTAATCCCAGTCTTCAGAATAAGCTATTATATTGTAATAGATAGGTGATATTTTTACAAAAGATCAATGACAGAGTAAACTAATTAATAAATAAAATTAATTGAATTTACTCATCAACATTTTCATTGCCCTAGGCTAGACACTTTTCAGAGAAGTAGTAACATACACATGACAAAAAGCAAAACGGAAAGTCTCACAATATCTTTTTTTATTACTGTCACTGCATTATTTTGAGATTTAAGTTGACATGTCAAGCTAATGACCTTGGTATGTTACATTGGGATTTATTAATATTAAATAGCATCAGAAAGATTGTAAAGATTTACTCAAATAAGTAGCTTCAATTTTCAAAGCCTCGCTTGATTTTCTCTTTGTTAACAGGACCTTTAAGATATCCGTAACCTGCGCCTTTCTCCTGACCGTTGAGCGCATGGGTTACATCCCGTTCCCTCCGGAACAAATCATGTTTGGACTCACCATGTTCATCGTACCTTACAAAGTCTCAGTGATTCTTCTCAAGATCGGAGATCCCTATGTCCACGTCGAACGTGCCCTACGACCCATGCTCTTCAAGAAGAGAAAGAGAACGGATGGGGTGAGCCAATCGGGAAAGAAGGAAGCCACAAAAGATCAGAAGAAGAAGAACAACGACAAAGATTCCAAGAAGAAAGCCGAATGAATGTTTCCAGAAGATTCATCACCATCTTGCTGTGAGTTATATCGAATGTTTGACGAAAGTTGGTGTGGGTTATTTTTAGGAGGAATGTTTAGAGATTTTTATCAGAGTGTACTCTTTGAAGTGTAAGTAGAAGAATAGAGTTTATTTTATGGTAAGTTAGAAGGAGGAGAAAAACTAGTGAGAAACATGTAACAGTTAGCATAAAACAATAGAAAGGGTGTGTGTAGCGTTGAGGGCACCGAGGTGGTCGTTGTTGTTGTTGTTGAGAAACATGTAACAGTTAGCATAAAACAATAGAAAGGGTGTGTGTAGCGTTGAGGGCACCGAGGTGGTCGTTGTTTGTTGTTGAGAAACATGTAACAGTTAGCATAATACAATAGAAAGGGTGTGTGTAGCGTTGAGGGCACCGAGGTGGTCGTTGTTGTTGAGAAACATGTTACAGTTAGCATCAAAACAATAGAAAGGGTGTGTGTAGCGTTGAGGGCACCGAGGTGGTCGTTGTTGTTGTTGAGAAACATATAACAGTTAGCAAAAATACAGTAGAAAGGGTGTGTGTAGTGTTGAGGGCACCGAGGTGGTCGTTGTTGTTGAGAAACATGTTACAGTTAGCATAATACAATAGAAAGGGTTTGAGTACGTTGAGGGCACCGAGGTGGTCGTAGTTGTTGTTGAGAAACATGTAACAGTTAGCATAAAACAATAGAAAGGGTGTGTGTGTATATTACACTGCCTTATGTGTTTACAACTCACCACACAACTTGCAACTTTTAGATGGTTCATTCTCACTATGAAAGGGAAATAGTCCTTATTTTTCTACCGCAAATAATATTAGCAAGAATTGTACAGGTCAGGCCCTAGTTTGGAAGTGCAAAGAAAGTTTGGGATCAAGGGAGGGGAATTGATAGGGGGAAAACAATGAATATCTTTAAACAACTCACTGGACAGTATAATAAACATAAAAATTGCCTTTGGTAGTAAATTTCATCTTGAGGAAGATAGATTTGATATTGAATTCATGTGACAAAAAAAAAATCAGATGAAATGTAAAATGTCATTATAGCTTGCCATTTTTTGTGAGGATTTTGCCAGCTGTGGCAACTTGTATAATCTTTTAATTTTAAGATGTATACTGTATTGCAAAGACCATCACACTAGCTACCATCTTGACAAAACCATAAAAATCTTAAAAAACATGATTTTGTCCACCTATCATAATTTTTTAATGTGCGCAGATTGTTCAGTTTCAGACTGCTAAGTGTTTTGCATCTATAGATATCGATGTGTTAGGTCAAGAAGTAATTTTCAGATTTTCAAACGCTTTGACAAAGTACCTTAAAAATAATTGGATTTTTCACATTACGTCAAGGTGACTGCAAAACATTCAGTCTCAGATTTCTTATGGATAAGTAATATTTCGCATCAAAAACAGTAATTGTCAGATGTTTGCCAATTAACAATTTGTTTCTTAATCATAAATGTAATGTCTCTGCAATGCTTCGAAAGTTTTTATTCACTGTAGATTTCATGAAACTTTGACCAACAGAACTT
The DNA here is from genome assembly GCF_037975245.1 of Apostichopus japonicus. Lineage (NCBI taxonomy): Eukaryota > Metazoa > Echinodermata > Holothuroidea > Aspidochirotida > Stichopodidae > Apostichopus > Apostichopus japonicus. The sequence continues at coordinate 16,367,566 of NC_092562.1, forward strand.
AAGTAGTCACACATATCTATCTCTCTCAATCTCTGTTCAAAAATACCACACAATAGCATTGTAACGTGCAGTCTGATAGTTTTTGTGAGAAGAAAATACTGATGTGTGGATACTGTTGTCAATTGCTGTAGATAGTTTTCTTCCAAATAAGTTCTGAGGTAAAATGGTGCAATCAGTGAATATTTATTTGTAATGCACCTTGCCATATTTAATACATGCATTGTATATAAATCAACCTGTTGTGTTTCAGGCTAATGGCTGGCTTTCTAGTACATATACCTATAGGTCAAGTGAAAGTTCGTTTTTTGAAAATGGAAGTTTGGCTTTCCCAGATTTTCCCACCTTGTACGGCGAGCTCGTTATTGTTTAGGTTATTTCTTGATTTTCTTCTGCAATATCACTCATTTTGTTTTTGGGTTGTTTTCTTTTAACTCAGCAAACACTAATTAATATCTGCTTTAAAGTGGTGCTTATAACATACTTTTCAGATAACAAAATCACACAAAGATCAGTAAAATATATCTTCAGAACACCTGTTACCCATTTGGGAGGGAGAGAGCAATCAAGCAAGGAAAAAAAACACATTTTTCAAGGTTGTTGGAGTAATTTTCTAGATATCTTGAACAACTCACTGTTATAATAAACAAATAAATAAAACATAAATAAACTTTGGAAAGAAATTTTGTCTTGTGGAAGATAAATTTGATGTTGCTATCTGAATTATATATTTCTCCCTCACAAATATAAATAACAAATTTACATAGAACAAGAGAAAAATTGATTTAAATACTAGTTAAATATTTGCTGATATATTATCTCTTGAATTCTTTAATTACTTAACAAGAATGTTCCAGATGTTTTTTCATGTTAATGATTGATATTGAACTTGACAAAAATTGCAAAGCAATACAAACACTTCACAAAACTGTGTAGCCTGGTGCATTCCATGGTCTTATCAGAGTGTAAGATGTGTGTGGATATTTTATACCAGTTTGTATCTTGTTTGACCGTGTGCCAATTTATACTGTAATCCATGGCAACGGTTATGAATTTTTCATTCACTTTCAGCTGAAAACACCTCTATCGTCCAGCTGCTGTACTGTAGGTAGCGATGAGTTTAGGTTGTTTTAAAGAATGGCTTTCAAATATGATACACCAATTTGGCAATTTCTTACAATTGTTCTTTGCTGGAAGATTTTTGTTTTATTTGATCCACAGTTTTACTTGCTGTCACATATCAAACTTAGCCTTCATATATATATATATATATTCAAATTTTGAAAACAGCTAAAGAAGTTTGTGGCTTTGTAGTTATTGTATGAAATTATCAGAAACAGAGTTATAGTGATAACAAAATTTGTGGATTGTAGAATAAAAAAGAGTATTTTTAATTTTTTTTTTAAACTAGATTCCTTTAAAATCTTGTTCCTTCTCCATGTATATTTTGTTGACACATGAACGTTATTTTCGAAATCGCTTTCCAAGAAATTAATTTGAACAAGTTAAATACTAAACATTCGTTAGCTTAACAAGTTGAGTAAATGCTGCTTCGTATCAGTTTGGCTTTGCACAAGTTTTCTATCAAATTCTATCAGTTTATACATAGTTACTGTCACCATTTTCAGGGAACCTACTGTTTTATTACATAACAAGCATCGTTGCAGTTAATCATTAATCAAAGAATAATTTCATGGTTTTGCTTCCGAGAGAATCGGCTTTTCGCTGTATGATCTTCAGTTTGTTTGTGAAGACTTTTGAGCCCTTGAAGATGTATTTATTCTACTTTTAAATTAAGTCTTGGTTTAACTTATATCCAAGAAACTTCTCTGCCAGTTATATACTGTTGTCATGACATCAGTGCTGCATCTGATGCCGATTTCATGTTTTAAATGCCTTGAATTGAAATATTAGTATTACGTCCTCTCTAGGACTGCTCACTACTGCTCACTACCCGACTTACCACTAACCAACTCACTTCGACCGTCATTATGTAGAAACTTGTGGATGATGGGGCAGTGTGCGTGTGCTTAAGACAATATATGGCTAACTTTTTACCAGTTTTAAGTCCTGTCGGGCTTCGGTCGTGAAACTGAACACGCAGCATTTTCCCGACTGGCAGTAGGCGGTGCTTTACGAATAAAGCTGCCCAGTGTTGACAGTTGTAGCCAATGACAGGGGAAGGAATTTTCCATGTGACATAGACGATCACAGTTCATTAACAGGAAGACAGTCGCGTCTCTCCATCTGTCGGGTCTTACTGACTATCGAAAAATAGTTAATTGGCAGGTCTAGTTGAGTCGGTTGCAATCAGTCGTGTAGTCTGCTGCCACCTTTACACATTTGCATATGATTACTGACTATTTAATGTGGTCTAAGGTATTAACATATTTTGGCAAGTGATATCTTCATTAATGTTCACGCTTTATGTGTTTCTTACTTATCTCAATTTTCTTGTGTTCCTGCCATTGCACCTATTACTTAATTTTGTAATTTGTTACGGTGTTTTCATACTTCAGTGTTTTGATGTTAATTTACAAAGGTTTACTACATTTGAATTTTTGGAGATAGTGGCATAGCCAGGTTACTCAGTCAGATGGGGGGGGGGGGGGGTGGAGGACAAAATCATAACTGTCTGGCTTCAGATAATGTCTATAAATATTCAGTCAAAGACCCTTCTTCATGTAGTGTTAAATTGAGCTGTATGAACATGTAGCAGTATATGACACCACATGCATGCATTGCGGTATCATACATTAGGAACAGAAGCATAACTTATTTCTATGAATATAAGTTGTGGACACCACAGCTTCACATGGTTGTTAATTCAGTCAGGTGCAGCCATACAGTAGTGGATAAGCAGTACTTGCATAGGAGTTGTACTCAAGAGTTGTAATAAATCGCTTCATTTCACAGTCGAGTCGAGGCAATATCATTGCAGGTTAATTACCCTGACTTGAGTCAGTGACTGGAGTCGATGTATTATCTCTAGGGGGAAGAACTTCTTCTGGTCACTATTTCTTTAAGATTAGGTGGCTGGCGTCATGAATTCATACAGGGCTGGTGGTACCACATACATTGTTATACAGGCCTATATACATCGAATTTTATATTGTATTTTCCAAGAAATTCATAAATCGGTCCAAATTCACGTAACTGTGTTAATTTGAATGCAGTTATTTCATCGTGGATGGGCAGCATGAGCACATCAGTGATACTTCATGTATGTTTGTTGTATTGGAGAATGCCATTGACTATATTTATTTTGTATTGGAGAATGCCATTGACTATATCAAGGACTTTTATACTAGCTGGTTGGTAACGCAGTTTGACTTTCTTTTGGCATCAAACGTGTTTGTTGTGTAAATACCCCTCGAAATGTTCAAAAACCTTGCAATTATTTGGCTGAATTGTTTTATTGCATTAACTGTGGAGGCTATTAACCTAACGCTAACGTTGTACGACTGGAGAAAGAGATACATTTCAGAGACTTGGTAGAGAACACACTTCAAGTTACTGTTATCTTGAAAGTGTTGAGAAATATGTTAAGATTAAAAAATGGCAGCCTGCGGCTTGAATGGAGGATGTTGACTCTTTCATCTTGTTAACTAGATCCATTTCTAAACTATCTCTTCTGACCTGGTTTGTTTGATTCAGTCACCTGGATTAGAGGCCCCCCTCCCTCTACTCATGGCTATAGTGTAGTCACCTGGACCAGGGCCCTCTCTGGCTATAGTGTAGTCATCTTCTCTGGCTATAGTGTAGTCACCTGGATTAGAGGGCCCCCTCCATCTTTTCTGACTATAGTGTAGTCATCTGGATTAGAGGGCCCCCTCCGTCTTCTCTGGCTATAGTGTAGTCACCTGGATTAGAGGGCCCCCTCTGTCTTCTCTGGCTATAGTGTAGTCATCTGGATTAGAGGGCCCCCTCCATCTTTTCTGACTATAGTGTAGTCATCTGGATTAGAGGGCCCCCTCCATCTTTTCTGACTATAGTGTAGTCATCTGGATTAGAGGGCCCCCTCCATTTTCTCTGGCTATAGTGTAGTCATCTGGATTAGAGGGCCCCCTCCATCTTTTCTGACTATAGTGTAGTCATCTGGATTAGAGGGCCCCCTCCATCTTCTCTGGCTATAATGTAGTCACCTGGAGTAGAGGGCCCCCTCTGTCTATAGGTTAGCCACCTGGATTAGAGGGCCCCCTCCGTCTTCTCTGGCTATAGTGTAGTCACCTGGAGTAGAGGGCCCCTCTGTCTTCTGACTATAGTGTTGTCACCTGGATTAGAAGGCCCCCTCCATCTTTTCTGACTATAGTGTAGTCATCTGGATTAGAAGGTCCCCTCCATCTTCTCTGGCTATAGTGTAGTCATCTGGATAAGGGCCCCTCTGACCATAGTGTAGTCATCAGGATTAGAGGGCCCCCTCCATCTTTTCTGACTATAGTGTAGTCATCTGGATTGGAAGGCCCCCTCCTTCTCTAGCTATAGTGTAGTCATCTGGAATAGAGGGCCCCCTCTTTTCTGACTATAGTGTAGTCATCTGGATTAGAGGGCCCTCTCCATATTCTCTGGCTATGCTACACTATTTAGATTTTAAAGCATTGAAAGTTACTGTTATTTTAGGGATTTGTGGTGTTTCTAACATTTAAGAATATTCTGTCCATTATATTCTTTTGTACTTGGAAGTTTTGTGCAATAATTACAATAAAATTTGAACAAATTATGTTGGAGTTGCTCTTTGTCATTGGATTGTGTAAGCTCAAAATGCAATTTGATTCCTACCATCTATTTCTACTGATGTACCACAAAAAAGACTTGAAATTTATTGGGCCAATCCCAGAGCCTTTAATTTAACAGTAAATAATATTTTTCTTGCAATTGTATACAATGAGATGTTCAATATTAATACCTATCTCGTTTGCACATTTCTGTCAAAATGAGATCATTGCTTCGAATTGAAAGTCCTTTTGTTTTTTGTGAGCCAACTGACCTACTTTGATACTTCAACATTCTTTTTTCTTATTGTGTGAAATTGGTACAGGCTATGTTAATTACTGATAAAGTGGAGGGGGTTGGGGGTATGAGGGATCTGGGGTAATATAGGAATCCAGGGAAATATGTTTGGGCCCTAAGAAATTAATGAGATATAGAATAGTATATTCTCATTTTCAAAAAAAACTTGGGGGGGGGGAAATGAGAGCAAACATGGGGCCCGGGGTTAAATCTGACTCTCCACTGCTTTTCAGTTTACTGAAACAGTGTTGAGCTTTGTAACATTGCATGCTTAATCATACCTCAGCATGTTCCCCAAAGTTGGTAGAAAAAAAGTGGCCATTATTTGTTTATGCCTCAGAATAATTGTTATCTTGTAAAATGTCATCAACATTTTGACCGCTTCTCAATGAAATGTGAAAAGAATTTGGAGGATTGATTGTATCATGCAGTAACTACTTTGACAAACAGTGTAGTAAACTGCTGTGTGATTGAAGTCTGTAAATTAAATGCTGCAATACTACATTACACAAATTATGCATTAAACGAAAAAATAACAATCAAATGAAATACAATAAAAAAAAAAACCAAAATAAAGAGTATAACTTTTTTATATTTGTGCATCATATTGGGTATAAAAGTCATCAAAAATATATCCACTTTGAGTAGACTGTTCCTGTTATCTCTGTTTCAGCGCCTCTGCTTCCCCCCTTCTGGAATATCCTAAGAACCTAAAAATAAAGTACAAGTTCTTCTTAAATGGCTACAGGCTTGTCACGAACGGCTGGGTTTGACAGTGGATCAAGCTGTTTGGCTTTTTGTACACAGGTTCTATCTTGGGTGATTTTACTTTCAAAGTAAATATTCAGTATTGCTGTTATTAAAAATCTTGCTAACTAAAAAAAAAAGAAGATTATTCTTGAAACTTACCAAAATCAAAGCAAACACTGTTCTTAATGAAGGTCTAGCTAGCATTGTTAATAATCATGATAATAAAAATAAAGTACTGTTTAATTAAGCTTGTAGTTTTCATGCTCCATGGGATATAATGGTGCTTGCTGTAGAAGCAGTGGTGATGTTGCAATGCATAGAAAGTCTCCACTAGCAATGTAGGCTCAGCTGTAGATGACTTGTCCACACATTGTTGTGACAGGTTTATGTAACTTTTGTGTTAAGTACTACTAAGCCACATAACCACTGATACAGTGTGTGTTAAAAGTTCAAAAGTAGGCGACTTCCTACAAAAAACACAGGGCACCAAATATTTAATTTTTTACCTTTTGGAGATAATGCTTCCAAGCAACAGCAAAAATCCAGAAAACCTGATAATATGATATAAGTCTGACACTTAATATATCATTATAGATAAATTTAGACACTTTGAATAAAAAACAAATTACCCTGTTTATATGAATAATTCATTACTGTTGATGATGGTGGATGGGACTTGGCATAAAACATAGAACCCTTGTGTCTCTTAAGATGACACTGATAAATATTGCTACAGATTTTATTACTGATTAATACAATATTCCCTATAACTATGCCATGACTCATATATATATTTTTTTATTGCTGATATTGATCATTATGTAATTTACATATTTATGATTTATGATTATTAAAGATTTCTGATAAATTGTTTTATCATACAAGATGAAATGTTATGTAAGTTTATATTTTGAAACTCCAAAGGAACTGAAGGCTTGCAAGGAAAAATTTGAATCAGTATTTATGTCCTTCAATTATAAATGGATGTTCTTTCACTTGAAAAACGGAAACCAGAAGGCACCAGATAGCAGCAACTTTTAAAATCTTTTCTTTGCAATCACTCAGAAGAAATTAAGAAAATTGACTGAAGATGATAAACAAAAAGTACTTCACATTCCTCAAACTGTAATTAAATTTGCACAGAAAGATGTATTCTTTATGCAAAAAATATTTTATATTTTTTACAACATTTCTATTACTATTAATATCAACTTTGGAATTTCTGAAGGAATATACTCATTTTTATCCATTAGCCTCTTAATTGTTATTTTGAGCGAGTAATAGTAACCTCTTTATGACATCATTCAATGAATATTCATGATGATGAAAATGACTTCTTCTAAAGCAGTGGTTTTCAACCTTGGGCTCGCGGGCCCATTTGGGCCCGCGAAGCCGATTTTGTGGGCTCGCGAGCATTGCCCCAGTAATGATTAAAAATTGTGGCATTTTGGGGGGCTGGTGGCGAAGGCACATGATGATGTTTCTTAGGAAGCCTCTTCGATGAAACCTTGTACAACGGGTAAAATTTACTCAACCCTAACCCTATAAGACTAGTATAAGAGAATTCGGTGACTCCCACCAACCACTGCACACTACGTATTACGTATTTACCAAGGTTATGATGTGTGGAAGCCTTGCTCAATCGAACCCAGCTCTTCCCAGTGCACGCAGCAAGTATTCTATCAGTTCTCCCGTTCTATTGTCAATACACAAAGTATTATTACGTTCTCTTTATTTGTTAATTTGTTTTCAATAAATAGAAATTACCTCACCGATTCGAAATATATCTCCTTTAATACTACTGGGCCTCATATGCACACGTCAAACGGTTTTGCTGCTTTTTTATTGCATTGCTCATCTCCATTTTTCTGCATTATTCTGATAGTGATTACGGTCACACATTTCTTATGAAACCAGTGTACCATTGAGGGTTGCAAGAAATCTTTGAGATAGGCTCTAATTGGGCAGTACCTGTCATCTGATCACGGAGGAACATACATAGCTCTGATTGAGTCCCCGGGTCACTTGTGTCAAGAATACACTAATAAACGCTGTGAAATTGATTTTATGAAGTTGATAACTTTGCAGGGTAGGGTATGGGCTCGCGAGGACGGCTCGGAAGACGAATTGGGCTCGTGATCGAAAAAAGGTTGAAAACCAATGTTCTAAAGGAATCTTGGCTAAATTGATATCGGAGTAGGATTACCAGCTCATCTGATTTTTGTGATATCACATCATCAAATGATATGCTCTCAAAGCATGATTAAATAGTAATCTTGGGTTCCATCCACCACCCCCCTCCCCTCTGCCAACACCACCCTCTCTTCCACCCACCTGATCCACACCTCCCTCCCCAATCCCTTTCCTTTTGTGCTATCATACTTCATTAAACATGAAATCCTGTTTTCTGTTACACAGCTTGAAAGTAGAGACTGAGAGAGATCCTCTATAAAGTATAAAGAATGACAAAATTTAAAATAAACTTTCATAGAAAGAGAAATATTATATTGAATAAAACAGAAAAATCACACAACAGTTTAATTGTCAAAACTATCCATGTTTGTAGACCAAACTAGCGATAGGCAACGAGAGGCAATGAGTTTGAATTAATATAAAAAATGAATTTAAAAAGGATAGAAATTTTGGAACAAAGAGTTATCAAATTATGAATCATATTCAAGTATCAATATGTTGCTCACTGCATGAGTTGACTGCCTCAATATCAGTACCACTTTACATGGTTTCATGAGTAGATACCTCACTATCATCAGTATCGCTTTCACATCAATGCGTATGAGCAGACAACTGGACACACATTCCATGTTACAACAGTTTCATTGGAGTCACTTTCAGTTCTGCTGCCAACTCATTCTAAAAGGATAGGAAAATAAAATGTAAAAGAAATTTGAAATAGCAAAGAATTTTTCTTTTTACTAGAATGGGTAGTTGTTTCTTAGTGTCTTCCAACTGAGCTTTCAAGTCCTACAAGGGGGTGGTGATTCTCAATAGACCTTATTCTGTTAAGGATGCGTGGCAGATTACTACACAGTGAAGCATGCATCAATATATATATATTCATCTAAAAGATTTAACTCTCTAATCCATTATTTGTTTTATCACCAATTGTGTACAATGGGAAAGGAAGTCTCCTATAAAGTCTTAAAAAGACTTAACAAAGTAGGAGACTCCCTGGAAGAAGAAAAAAAACAAAATGTGCAAATAAAAATAATACAGTACTGTATATACATAAAGATTAAATATACAGTAATAATGTCCTAATGATGCTGAGATGGATACGTGAATAGATTTATAATACTAGTGCCAGTTAATAAATTCCTTTTTCAAATGTCTGGTGAATGTGGGTTTTGAAGTTATAGGTTTCAAATTTTTTTGATAGATCATTCCAAATTTGTATTGCTCTATTACGAAGACCGAATTTTCCTATGTTGCTATGGTAAAAATTGCAATGAGCATTGTTGGCTTGTCTTGTGTGATGGTTATGTAAGACTCTGTTACAACATATAAAGTCATTAAAAGTGACTGGCAGTAATCCATTCCATGCTTTGTAAGCAAAGGTAGCAACCTTGACTGTTATAATATCACCAAGTTTTAATAAATTTAGGGACTTGAATATTCCACTAGTATGTTCAAGTGGTGGGGCATTAGCAATGTGACGTATAGCCCTCTTTTGGAGAATATTTAGGCGGTCAATGTTAACATTGTATGTACCAGACCAAATAGTTGTACAGTAGGATAGGTGTGGCAGAACTAATGTTTGATAAAGCATTCTAAGGACATGCTTTGGGAGGAAATAATGACTATACAAAACCCACTAAGAGACAGGAAATGGATTTCATAAGAAGTTGTGCCTTTTTTTGGGCCTTTTTTAAGTAGTGGTAACCTCTAAAAGTTTGATTGATTCAGATAAAAACAGTGCCATTTGAATTAAAGCTCCTTTGGTCAAAGGTGAAGCCAAAGGTATGTTATCTTATAAAATCACAGATGCAATCACAAGGTGAAATGGTGAAAAAAACACATAATTACTGTAAATCTCATAAGAATAAAAAATAAATTGGATTAGGCATGCCATTAAGAATCAATATATATATAATTAAAGTCACTCGATTGGATCCACATACCATATAAAAACATCTATGCAATCTTTACCTTTGAAGTTTTATCATGTTTACAAGATATTCAGACTTTGACCTACCATGACCCTTGACCTCCAGAAAAACAAAATCGTAGCATTCTTCTACCCACTTAGTTTCGATCCACACAGCTAGTATGAAGTGCCATGCAGGTTTGGCCTTCAGACTTTATTGTGCTTACAAGATTTTCATAAACTTTCTACTTATGTTGACCTTAAATGACATTTAACTTTCCACCAATTTCAATAGGGCACTTGAAGTCATCAAGGAAAGTCTACATACCAAAAAAATTGAAGTTCAACCAAGTTTTCCTTTTGGAGCTGTCTGTTTACAAGATTTTAAGACTTGACCACTATTGCCCTTAAATGACCTTTGACACCAATTTCAGTTTTAGAACAAAAAGTTCAGTCATGAGTTATCATATTGACAAGCAGTATACTGTAAGATACAGACAGACAGATCTACATACACATGCACACACACATACGCTACAACCAACCCATACAAACACCATACCTCTGAAATATAATCTATAGAGACCCGAATGGGATTGGATTATTAAACTCTATAGAATATATTTAGGCTTGTGTGAGTCTTACCATGGAAGTTATCAGATTTTTGTGGTAGGTAATACCGCCATCTTTATCCACTTTTGCCATGTGTTGCCGCTCAGGATCGCCAGCCACTAAGACTGGTTTGTCAGCTTCTGCCTATCAGTTAGAAATGAAGAAATATCTATGTCACAAAACTGATGCAAGTAGGTTTAGAATTCTGGAAAACACAGTGAAACGAAGTAAAGCACGCTGTAAAGCTGATAGGGTACACACGATAATGATATTATAGCAATTAAAACGTTTTTACTGTACTTTCCTGGAGGTTCTAACCAAATAATTTATTCTCAGATATTGAGCTGGGAAAGAGCTTAGAGGGTAAAAATACAATGACTATTATTTGACTATTTAGCAAATTTTGGTGTATAAAGTACTAACAACTATTGAAGATGGTTGGTTGTCTCATTGTAAAACGTAAACTTCTGTTAAATGTACCTTATTAAAATGTACTTTATTAGATATACCCAGAACTGATGAGAAGGGACCAAGAGAGGAGGGGGGGGGGGGGGTTAGCCCCAGGCCTCAGGGTACTTATGGGGTATTCTATTCCGGGCATATTCTATTTTCATAATATATTAAATTATGGAAAAGGGACTTTAAAAAGAATGGAGGGGTGGGGGTGCCGGTCAGTGATATAATGGTCCCCTGGGCCTACACCCTGGCTCTCTATGTTACTTGCATAGCTTACAAACTGTCTCGTAAAGGAAGAATTTCACATTTGAAGAAGCATACATCAGCTCCTGTGTCAAGTTCCATACAGACAGAAAAGTATAGTTAGATTATTAATAATCTGTTGAAAAGATGCTGGTATGAACTGGCCCACACTATTAGCAACAACGTCAATAAGCGATACAGGAAAAGATGGCATTTGATGGTAGAGATATAAACAGAAATTACAAACAGGTGCTGGTTATTGAAATCTATAGCTTGATGGTGACAATATCACGGCTGGAGTTTTAATACTTTTCAAAATCCTCAACACTGTATCTTACAAAATTAAGACAATTTCTGTAATTCTATTTCCTGGCAATGATACAGATTAGATGAGTGGGGTTTATAGGCATTTCATAGAATTTTGGGGGATTCACAAATCTGGGATTCTACCGTACTTTTGACATCTACAAAGTCAACAAAAATCAGAAAATAGCTTCCTGTTATTAAACAAACTTTGCCATTGATTCAGAGCAAAGAGCAGAAACGACTCAGAGAGTGTTAACAACCACTTTACAAATGGATCATTTTGAAGAAATACAATTCTGTAACTAACGGAAGGTTGGCAATTCTGGGTTATACACAGTTCTGAGTATTGCAGTACAGCCTCAATGTACCAAAGCCATTTTAAGACGACCTTCTGGTGATTTCAGACGACTGTTTTGTTGCCAGGCAACTGAAAGCTCAGCTCAAAAGTTGTCAAAACAACAACAATGCCATTATTTACAGTTGATTGTAAACCACCAACCATATACCATTTGCATGTTATGTTTTGGAGTAGCTAACTTGCTCACCTTCCAGTGATGAGAACAATAAAATTCCTTTCAGTCCTCGAAACTGGCAAATTGAATGAAATAAAATCTAACATTCCTGACAAACCACTACCAGTCTATTTCTGCAAATCAGCATGATGTCTGCTGCATGGTCTGGGTGATGTGTTATCTGCACAGAACAATATTAAACTATAGTGTCTGGTATCATGCTTGATGTCTAGTCTTTTCCTTGAAAGACAGACAGAAAGACAGACAGACAGACAGAGAAGTTGATTTGTGTAACCACGGCAACGTGGGCCCTTTCTAGTATACTTACCGGGTCCAGACCTCTGAGCATTCCCATAAAGTCACTGAGTCTATCTTCAAAACCGTCACAGAAACATGCAGGGTTGATGGCAGCAAACATCTGACCCTGGAAAAAAAAAAAAATTAAAAAAAATTAGGAATTTGTTTGCTACCTTTAAAGACTGTACAGAATCTCTTGAGACAAGATTTGTTCTATGCTGTGTTTTAATGCTTCAACATGAAGTGAAACGACTTACCCTCATAAAACCTTTTTAACCATAAGTGATGCATGGTTGGGTAGTGTTAGTTAAACTTAATTGTGTACTGGTTTGTCAAAACCGCACACACACCTAAGTGCCGCGCAATTCAAACAGTCTGTCCCGCGGGTTACTGCAGTGCAGCAGCACATCTATGTGTCTTAATCAGGGATTTTCTATACTGTTCAGCTACTAACATGTGCCAGTAGGCTCAGTGAAATAAGATGTATTCACTCGGTTCTTAATATAGTGTGTAATATTGCTGTAATAGATGCATTTTCCTTCATTAAAACAGAGAAAGGTGGATTCAGTTACCAGGTCTGCCTCTTGTTGTGTGCTCATCCACTTACGAACATTGGGCCCGTAATGAGCGCCGCCGAGAATCCCGCAGAAAATTTCAACCAGGGCAGAGAGTCCGTAACCCTTGTAACCACCTAGTATCACAATAAAATATAAAAAAACTTTTCCTGAGCAATATGAAAAAATATTAGTATTTTTCCAGATTTAATAATACTTTATACTATGAATCCATATCAGATCCCTCCTGCCCGATCCCCATGAAAATCTTGGAACGTCTCGTACTTTCACGATTGCGCCCCCAAATTCTTGATCATGAGGACCCCCTGCAGTTTGCGTACAGGGAAAAGCGCTCTGTGGAAGATGCAATCTTGTTTTTTGTTGACTCCATGTATAGGCACTTGGATAGTCCTGGTAATTTTGCTAGAGTCCTATTTGTAGATTTTTCATCTGCATTCAACACCATCCTTCCACACAACTTAGTTGACAAAACGTGTGGTTATGGAATCAACTATAATCTGACAAAGTGGGTGTTGGACTTCCTGACAAATAGGACACAGAGAGTATTTGTGAATGGCAGAGTTTCTAGCGATATTGTGATGAATACTGGTGCCCCACAAGGTTGTGTTTTATCACCCGTTCTTTTCACCCTCTATACCTCTGACTGTCGCAGCACACAATCCAACACGCATATTGTTAAATTTGTTGACGACACATGCATTTTAGGTCTTATTGAGAAGAGTGGTGACGAAACCGGGTATAGGCATGAAATATCCACCTTTACGAATTGGTGTGACGAAAACAGATTACAACTGAATGTGTCTAAAACAAAGGAGCTTGTTGTTGATTTCCGGCGTAGGGGGCACCAACTAGAGAGAATTGAAATTAGGAACGAGCCAGTAGAACAAGTCCATTCTTATAAGTATCTGGGAGTTTTCATTACTGATAAATTGGAGTGGGGTGAACATGTGAATACTGTTCTGGCCAAAACTCATCAACGTATGTTCTTTCTACGGAAGCTCAATTTATTCAGACTAGACGCCTCTCTCATTTCTTTGTTCTACAATGCGGCCATCGAGACCATTATTACATTCTGCTTGGCTGCATGGGGTGGCAATACGACCGCTAGAGACATGGCTAAGATTAATACACTTGTTAGAAAAGCGAGGCGAGTTTGCCGGTCTGATGATCTCAGATCAGTAGATGAGCTGCTTGTCAGGGTAACTAAAAGAAATATTATGTCAATTACGTCGTCGGAACATCCTCTAGGAAATCAGGTTGATTATAGCAGTCGAACTGGCAGGCCAATTGTCATCAGATGCCGGACAGAAAGATACAGACGTTCGTTCTTGCCAAGGGCCATTCTTAGTCTTGCCAACGAGTTTTGTAGGAAATAAGGTTTTTTTACTATATGCCAGTACATGAATTTTTATTGTCTTAAGAAATGTATATATTATAAATCTTATGTTTTGATGTATTTTTGACTGTTTTATGTATGTTATACTGAGATGGAGTGAACTCCAATTCCTTTTATGGTCAATAAAGATTCTTATATCTTATATCTTATATTATATCTTATATCTACACCCCACCCCCTGTGACCTCTTAATGCATAATTCCCTGTTGACCCAGTGGCATTTTACAACCTTGTTGTGTTAAGATTCTCTTATGCTTGTAACAAACTCGAGGTCACTGTAGCACAGACTTAGAAACCAAAAAGCTGTCTAAACATTGGCCACTGAAGAATACTGTTGGTTTGGTCGGTATTCAATACACAATATGGTCAATTCCAATGCCAAGATCATCATCCCCTTAACAATACCAAGAATGATCAACTTTTGGATGCCATTATTTACTATAAACCATAAATCCAGCATTTCAACTCTATTTTCTAGTTTTAAGCAATTTTGTCAAAATATATATATGTGCATTATTGAAAGAAGTATTGATATTAATAATGCTATGGCAACAAGCCTAGTTTGGTATTGCTATTTGCCCTATGAGACCCTCATAATCAAGGTAGAGTGTAACATGAGATAGTGTGATGCAATGATATATACATAGCAGATCATGATAAAGTGTTCATTAAACATTAATCAATTTTTTTATTACATTCATACATCATTTCCAGACTGATAAAGGATGTTAGCAAACACCAACCAAAGATAACTGCCATTTTATCTTCTCTCTGCAAGCTTCTTACTCTGCTGATACTGTAATACCAGCACAATTCTTACAATACATGCCATACGATATATACTTGTAACACAAATATATATTAAACAGCCCTCATACTTTACAGACATGAAGTAATGAAGCAATCTAGTTTCATACTGTGTCCACAGGAGTCTATTCAATAACTTATTGTGCGATGCGTCTCATTTAGGATTACATATTATATGGTGTCCATATAATGACAGTTTGCATGGGTGTATCTCTATTTGCACTTTAAATTAGGTAAACTATCTCTTTGTGTATTCTAAGAAGTATTTACCAAAATGTAGCAAAGGCAAAGCGAAACATGTTTTCATCCGGGTAGACTTTATTATGTAGAAGTAGATCAGCCATGTCATATGTTATTGCACTACAAAAATTAAAAAAAAAGCTCAATGTACCGGTAATCTCTGGTCCTCCAAGAGGTTGAAGGCATCCCCCCCTGTCCGTGACATCTCTCGGATCTTCTGAGCTGACACCATCCGCACCCTGGCCCCATCCTAAAGGCATCTTCTCATTTTTACGCTTTTGCATCTCAATCTATTAAAAAAGTAAATCACATTTTTTGCCCTTAAATGTCAGTCTTAATAATCATTTCACTCAAATATCGGTACTTGCATAGTTTCCTAATAATACTCTCTCTGTCTGTCTGAGTTTTATTAATGAGTCAAAGGTACCAGTCTACTTTACAAATTAATAACATAAACTAGAAACCAGACTCATAATTGAATATGATATTACGTTTATAGAGAAATGCTGCTAATGGATATCTATATATTAATGTGACTTTTAATGTAAAGTACACCAACTCATTCTTAAGTAATTTTTGAAATTCATTCCTAGCTATTACAAAATAGGTTTTCAAAGCCAAACTTGACACTCTTCAATACATTACACATGTAAACAAAACATAGTGATTCTCCCATGATTAAATCTTTCAAATATGTATTCTTTATGATCTTTCTTGAGCTATATATGGGAATGTTTGCAACATATTACATTTTTTACCTTTAGCAATAAGTGTCACTACCAGAAGTAAAAAATGTGATCCTCTGACTGCGGGGGTCACTTCTCAGATATTTTCACCAAACGAAACTTAACGAGTTACGTGAGTGACGAATTTGATTTTTTTTCTTCTCTCTTCTGAACAGTTATTCACCCAGACACTTTCCATACTAGCGTTGCATCACATGCAAAAAGCAATCTGAGAAATTTGACAATTTTGGACTTTAACAACATATATATCATGGAAAGAAAATCAACCAACCTTTTGATATGTGATTTTGGTACATGGAGAAAATATATGAAAATATGTAAAAGTGACACAAAAATTGACTCACAAAGCTGCTTTTTACTAGCTTTTTGTAGCTTTCATTCACAATTTAAATACTACGACAACTCTGCATGTTATAAACACCTGAATATATACTGTGACCATCTATTGTGGGAGCTTTGTGGTCAAGTGGTTAAGGCAGTGGACTTGCGATCTAGGGATTGCAGGTTCGAGTCCTGGCCAGATCATTACGTTGTGTCCTTGGGCAAGGTACTTTATCTCCATTGCCTCTCTTCACCCAGGTGTAGAAATAGGGACCTGTGAGATAAAACAGTCAGCTGGGCACGGTTTAGCTGCTGCCATGTGGAGGGATTGTCTCTATGTTTGACATGTTATCGTTGACCGGGTAATATTGTAAAGCGCTTTGTGTCTTTGGGAAAGGCGCTATATCAAAAAAAAATCTATGAAATAATTAAACTCACCTTTCCAAGCGCCACAGTTGTGGTTGCCATGTCAAGTACAAAAGAATCACCATCTTTGCCCGGAGCAGAAAAGCTCATTGGATTTGTGCCCAGGACAGCCTCCTTGGACCTTGTAGGTGCACTCAGAGGTGAGGTATTAGTCATACTGATACCCTGAAAGAAAGGAAATCATCAAAGCCAAGAGGTGGGTAGAACAGAGATATGAATTATAATGTAGGTAATGACTTTGTGTTGACATACATGCATCAAGGCTCCCCCCCCCAACCCACAAAAAGTGAAAATGGCTTTGGCATGCAACAATGTACCTACGGTTCTTAATTGATTTTTGCTCTAAATTTTTTCCCCTCCAATTTTGCTGATCAAGGTAGATTGATGAAAATAAATTGCAACAGAATTTAAACAAATAAAGGTGTAGGTGGCTATTCTTTCTTTTTTTTTTTTAGCTAGTACTAGGTCAAACCTGTGTGCTGGTTTAGGGATAAGGTGTAAATGTATGTACACAGTGCCTTTTTTGCTATGCATGAAAGTTTGGTTGGTTTTAAGCTTTTTTTTTTTTTATAGTTTTCCTGGTATTTATTCTCACCGCATTTTCCCGCCTCACCCCACACCATCTCCTCCAGGTTGAGTTTGCATGCCTATAAGTAAAAGCTGACAATAAGCAACAAAAATGTCATTTTCAATGGTACACTGTATAGATCTCACAGATACTACAGTACTTACCATAAGACCTTGGTCTAGAGCTCTCAAGCTATACCAACCAGCAATTCCATAATGATTGGAACCTGCCAAATTAAAAAAAAATATATATATAGATTAGATAGTTTAATTTAGATATGCCATAGTGTGACCACTGACCAGCACCATTTGCAGGAAAAGTCATGGTACAACCCCCCCCCTCCCCTCCCCTCCCCCAAAAGACATTTAGTTTAATGAAAAACAAAGGAGAAGCATAGACGTGTTTTGTTAATTACTTTTATTAGTATCAGCTACAATATCTGCACTGTACTCATCAAGGAAGATATATTGGAATGAGGTTTAAAGAAACTAATTTCCTTCCTTGAGGTATATTATTTAAAAGGTTTCATACAGTACTTTAATATTCAGTATGGTGACTCTAACAATATGAAGATGTTGACTCAACATGACCTTTCACCTTCAACCTGTGCCAAGGTCATCCATCTTTTTTCTACTAAACTAAACTAAACTATCTAACTCAAAGGATGATATACAATTACAAAGATGAAGTGAGAAGTTCAACCCTGGTGTACATCTTGAGTTATCATCAATTACAGCCACATACCGAGGACTTGATGTCAGTTATATATTTAATCTGTACACACACAGGCCTAGAATTTCACAATTACAGTCATATACCTTGAGGGTTTAATGTCAGTTTTATATTTAATCTGTACACACACAGGCCTAGAATTTCACAATTACAGTCACATACCTTGAGTGTTTGATGTCTGTTATGTATATAATCTGTACACAGTGACACACAGGCCAAGAATTTCACAATTTTTGGCCACTTGTTAAAACATGATACAGTAGTTGCTTAATATATAAACTTCACATGCTAAAATGATGACATTTACCTTTAGCAACAACCCATCCAATGCCGGCATCTTTAGCTTTCTTGATAGCCAGATCCATACAGAAGTTACCGACCACTGGTCCAAGGAGATTCTTGCCATCCACCCAAGCAGTTCCGGCTGATTCTTTTAAGATTTGGGGCTCTCCATCCTTCTCTGTGATCTTTGCCTGGATGTCACGCACGTACATTGCTGAAATTTGACCAAATATGACGTTATTATTATCACATGATGACACCACTACTGATTTCAATAACGTTTAATCTGCTAATGAGCTACAACAATAGCAACAGCAATTTCAAAAGACAGAATGAATCCTTATAATGGAAATGTGATGAACGATGCAAATTGTGTTAACCTTTGACTTGAACCGTAAATGTCAGAATTTCATTTTAGAAAAAATTTAAGCATCTGGGTCCATCAATTTAAAAGTTCTGTGCAAGTAAACTCAGTTTTTACAGAATTGCCCACAGACACTAGCAGGTACAGCTGAATGACAGAACTAAACCACTGTTGAAGCAAATCGAATCACCAAAATATTTAAACAATTTTTAAATGTGAAATGGGGCATTTCTGATGTAATTTTAGGCCATAAAGTTAGTTGGCACACATGCTTGTGCTAATAACTCCTTTAACTTTTGTGGGGGTTGGAAGGGAGGGTGTACATCCACACCCCCCCCCCCCTCACAACCCTGAATCCACCTCTGACCACAGTGCAAAATCAGAGACCACCCAACGTATGTCATTCACACAGGATAGGAGAACAGAGTAACTGCAAAGTAACTATTGTATGTCATCTGCAAAATTGGTGACAGGTTTCAAAGAATTTTTCATGTGGAAAGTCTAGATTTTTCTAATCCCCAAGTGTGAGTGTAATATAATGGCCAAAGCCATAAATTTATCTGGCAGATTAGTAAACTTGGCTCTGGCAATTACTACTTTGATTAATCTGGTCACACTGTCGATGACTTACTATTCTGCTGGTCGCAGACACATCACTTTCACACACATCATTTTTCATAATGTACACATGGCTAGAGTGAAAACGCTGTGTGGATTGATTTGTATATGGATGTATATGAAATGGTTCAACAAGTTTTTGTGAAGATAGTCGCAATCCTTCATTTTGAACGTTTTAAAAAATCTGTCTGTCTCCACTTCTCTCTCTTTCTCTCTCTCTCTGACTGAACACTTTGTCATTGTGAATGATGATCTCAATTATATTGCTTCAAAGAACTTTCATTTTTTCTTCTAATTTTATTCCTTGTGTTCATGAGGCTGTGGACATATGTGACCTCTTTGAAAAGGCCATCATTTCAAAGAACATGGTGGTCTAAAATTAATTCATAGTTGGTATGTGGATCCACCTTTTTAAGTATAAGAGCCCTTTTTTCTGTAGGTCAAATAAAATTTGAGGTCACCAGAATTTGCAATGTGAAACCTTGGGTATATATTGTCTCTAAAAGTAAACCTTGAATAAATGTTCTCCAAGTAATGTAAGGAAGCCCTATGCCTAATATTGGTTTGCTAATGTACACTGCATGGTTATCCCTCTGCCAGATTTCCTGAACTATCTATCACCTGTAGCAGATAGTTGAGCTTGGATGCTGATTGGGTTAAAAAGATAACACGATTTCATGCTATTATGCAATATCAGTTAAAATTGCTCATTATGACATACAAACTTGAAGATCTATGCATTATTTCCTCTCTCTTCAGTATTTTTGTAGTGAGTTGGTTCAATTGTGATATTTTGATACGGATATCCCGCAAGATGCCTTGTTTCTGGCACCAGTATCTCATACCCTCAACCATATAGCATCAAATGCACATATTTATCGCATACACAGGTCTGTCTTGTTGTGTAAATGACAAGTTGTTCAAATGGAACAACTCTCTAAGTGTGCATGAAAAATCGTGCAAACTCGAGACAACTCACTTACACGCTGCGATTACGGGCGTAGTGTAATATGCTCTACTAAATTTGTACGTCAAGTTGCTCACGATTCAGTTTCTGCAAAAACACGATCAATTCACACAGGAAAATTGTGTCGCGTAAATGAGCCTTACTTCTTTCACTAGATTGCTAGGCTGCAAGCACGTGCCTGCATTTCAACAATGCTGGTGAAATATCAGTGACAAATGGTGGCACTGAACTCATAGACATAAGCTGTGCTAACGTTAGGCTTAATAGTAGTTTAACCAGTGTGAGTGTGAGGCCTAGGCCTATACATACTTACGAAGCCGGTTCAATCCATGACTAAAGTGACCCCTGTAATCAGCAGCAAAGAGAACCTCGGATAACTGTCTTCCGTGATCCTTATTAGCTCCAGCTGATTGCATACACGCTTCGCAAAATTTCAAAACCTCCGCTTTTGGGATTTGAACGTGGAGTGAATCTGTAGACATTTTCCTTTTCGTTATATTGTCAACAAGAACACAAGAAATGAAAAGGTCGCCGTGTACTAGTACCAGCGTAATCAGAAGTTATATCAACACGCCTACCAAGAACAACTACCAGATAAGCATAGGCTCACCGTACTAGGTCTAGACTAATAAGGAATGTTGTTGGCGTGATTGTATTTCACGATTATGCATGCTAAGAACGTAAACTAAGCTGAATAGTTTTCCCAGCTGTTAACAAAGCTATCATTCGCAGTACCTAACCCCCTGAGATCTACGTGAAAATGTCGCTGAACTGACTCGTATCGACAATCACAAATGTTGTGGAAGGTCTGCTTTGTGATTGGTCATACCGTACAGTACGACATCGCTTCTGGGCAGAGCCCCATTACCTCGCTGCAAGTACCCTGGAAGCGAGGTTATGAGCTACCCTGGGATAACTCAATCGCCTCCAATTGTAAATTAATGTTAAACTAGGCTAGGATAAGTAGGCCTATGTGGGCAAATTCACCCCTTCGGAAAGTTTGGTGGCTTTGGTTAGCAGGGGGGGGGGGGGGGGTAAGACAAGGGCCAAGTCCATCATTTTCCAAAGGAAATTAGAGGATGAAATGTATATTTGCAAGTGCAAAACATATATATATATATATACATATATATATATAAATGAAAATCGTATATATATATATATATATATATATATATATATATATATATATATATAAATGAAAATCGTATATATATATATATATATATATATATATATATATATATATATATATATATCTATATATATATATATCTATATATATATATATCTATATATCAGAATATATGAAAGCGTCTCTGAAAAGCTCACGGGATCACTTCTGCGCAGTTAGTGCAAACTATTTCGTATGATATTCGTCTTTTACAGATGAATAGGTGAAAGGGTCCCGCCATCCATCTGCAAATGCGGCAAGTTTTTGTAGTCAGTTGTGAGGGTGCTCTTCTTAAATACCGGCAGCTCTCTGGTTGGAGATTCGGAATTGAAACAATCGTAACAATGATACAAAAATGATGACTGATCGGGGCAACTTTGATCAGTTCAGATCTGCGCCGTGGTCACATGTTTTTCCAGAAGCCAGATTTTGTATGTTGGAGCAGGGAGTTGTTTTCCATAACAACTCCCTGGTTGGAGAATAGAGTGGGCCTTTTACATCAAAGCCATGGCTCTGCATGGTGACCATGGAATTCAGTCCTGAAGGTACTACGTATACGTGCACAATTACTTACTGTATTGACCTACACCATAAAGTCGGTACTTTCCGAGGTCGTCCAGTCGTACGTCCGTCCACTCGTCCGTCCGTCCGTCAAATCATATTATTTTGTATCTTTGATATCATGAAGCAGCGACATCTTCTTTCCCTGTAATATATTACACCAATGAAATATTACATTCATGGTTGAGTTATTCAGTTATTTGTCAAGTTTCCTCTCACTACTTGGCAAGAATTATTCGTCATTCTATAAGTTTAGCTCGTTTTAAATGATTACGATGCCATGATTGGTTGTTTTCGAATTACGTCGTGTAACAAACAATACATACTGCCTTCATTATTCCCGAGTAGCCTATATTGCCACGTGACATACATAAGAAATTATGAAACACAACAAATAATTTACTGTAAGAAAAACGGTGAAAATCAAACTACTGATACACTCTCAACCCGAATCCCCTTTCGTCGAGACTGTGATTGTGTGAGCATCGCCAGGATGTGTATCACGATGCCTCAAAGGTCTTTCGGGTAGGCCTACTACACACAATCTGAAACTATACAAGATTGTAAACGAGTTTATTCTATATTCTTGACAATTATCAGGCAATATAGATTCGGTTCCGCGCTATACTTTGAAAGAGTAACTGTTCGATGATTGGTTGCTTTCGGTGATAAGTCATTAAGAAACATTGAAACCGTTTCCTATTAATTTAGGGGGGGGGGTGGTTCCTGGCACCAGAATTGTTTAGTTTTTTTTTAAATAATTTAGACAAATAATGCATTTCTAAGGCATACTTATACTATAAATGAGGTCCAAAATGTAACCCAAAATGCATTTTGCTATAACAAGTTATTTGTGTGAGGTTGAGAAAAAAATAGGTAGTGGTCCAATTCCTTTCCCAGCTGAAAAAACACCCGACTGAACCTTTTCCCCCAACTTACGATCGGAGGTGGTCCCCACCCTCTTGCTCACGCCACTGCCCTCTATTTGTATGTTAAATTATATGTGCCACCTTATATATATATATATAAAACAAGAACCCCGTTTGGGAAGAAATACTCTTTTCCAATTCAATAATCTATAAAAGAGCCCTTTCGTTGAGACTATTTAAAAAACATTTAATTAAAAACGTTGCAACTTATAGAAGGAAATGTAATATGGTTCAGTAATCTATAAAAGAGCCCTTTCGTTGAGACTATTTAAAAAACATTTAATTAAAAACGTTGCAACTTAAAAGGAAATGTAATATGTAAGTTTGTGGTTTGTCCCCCTCAACAAGGGAAAGATTCTACAACAGTGGAGCAACCACCTTGATTGTAGGCTGCTTTTAAGAGAAGCTGAGGATTTAGACTCTATAGAGAAGATTGTATGATAGTTGAGACACCCCCTCCTGCCCCTCCCATCAGATAAAACTGGGCTGGTTTTGAAAAACCGAAGGGGAGATTCTATGCATATAGACTATAGCGTACACAAGTATAGGTGACGAAGGGTGGCATAATGTTGCTATATGATATTAATGTCAGAAGTTTTGTGTCGAAATCAAGTCCAAAAGCTGATTTACAAAACACCACATTTTATAATATAGGTATGCTTCCCCCTTCACTTTAAAAAGTGAGGATGCTTGAATACCAAAAGATGCCGTAGTTTGCAACTTCTGAAAAAAATACTGAATGATTTTCGACTGCTCAAAAGTTGTACTGCACATGATGGTTACTTATGTACTATATACACCAGGACATTTTTTGTAAGTGTTCTGGCAGCCGGTGGAGAGGGGCCTGAACGCTCCTTGATTTCACCCTCCCAACGTCCCCCTCCCCTGGTTTATAATAGGCCAAAAATACTTATATTCAAGACTCTTCAGCCCTCTGCATTACAACCACACCTGGTTTTGAATGTCTCATTGAGCATACGTAATGTCACAATGGAACATCAACGGTGCACGTTGGTATCGTGTTTGTAATAAAAAAAAAAACGATTTACATGGCCTCTTGAGAACAGCCCTTGCTGGCATAATGTTGCCTCGGCGTGTGTGACTTTTATTCACCTCGAGTTTGGTAACTTTTATAGCAAGGATTCGCGTTTTGGTAGAATTATGCGCACGCAGGGGCGTTAATGGTGGGGAACACGTCACCTCCCACTTTCTGAAGGGTGGGGACACAAATTAAATGCCCCCCCGCCCCGGTTTGGTGACTGACTCGTGTAGGCCGGGGGCTAGGCCTATTAGGCTCATAATGACTCGAGTATCTTAAAGGGAGCTCAAACATCGTGCTATGTGATTAGTGATTAGTAGTTAGTAATGTTTTATTTATTTGGGAAGATTCAAATAATGAGAGATAAGTAAAAGGCATTGAAGACTCGCCCAAACCGCATTGACCGCAAATGAATATGTACTGACTGTACACTAGTGTCTAATCATGGAGCTATAAACAGATCTCCATGGTCTAATTACCGACCGTAGCAAGCTGTGTGTGTATTTTCCGGGATCGATGGTGGTGTCTATACACTTCTGTTACACCTCATTCGAAACTAGGTCAGATTACCGGCATTAGACGTTTCTTTTTGCGCGAGTCTTCACACCCTTTAATGTGTTCAGATACCCAACATGGCTTTTAAATTGACTGTGCTTATTATACCACATGTGTGCACAGACGTTATTGACATCTGAATAACAAGACGTTTTTTTTTCCTGTGTGCAAAGTTTAAGAATGTTTCCGTTTTTTTTTTTTTTTTGAAGTTCCAATTCGATTAATCCTGATTAAGGCCCTTAGTTACACAAGTGTATTAAATAGATCATTCTTTCTTAAACTTAATTTAAGTCTAATCACTAGTCAGATGTGACTTTTGTTAAAATATATGTATGACTGACATATCAATCAAAGGACCGTGCCAAACGGAAGCAAACTTAAAAGATTTCTAGATGTGAGACCGTCCCTTGCAACAGCAAGTAAACAGAATTGGTACTATACACTTACTGTCTTGATTCCAACTGAAATATTTGCTGTGCTAAGGCTGTTGTTCTTGTAGCCAATACAGACCGCAAAGGGGGGAAAAAGGTTTCATGACCCCAAAGAATCATTACAACGTGATAAAGTTACGAAGGTCGAATCTCATCATAACTATAGATATGCGACTACTGCAAACAATACATAATAAATCAACTGGCTTTGCTGATGTATAAAGTATCGCTCTGATGGGTTCAGTATTGTACCATATACTTTACTGCAGTGTTGCCAAAGGTGTGTTAAAAGGGTGAAGTGTTTTTTGGGTTTCTGTGTCATACTCGACTTGGCTTCCAGCTAACCATGACATTTATTTGAGCATGTACCCAAAAATTGGTTCCGAACGCACGATTCAGAAGCTCTTTTAACTAGTTTTGACGGAACAAAATCGGCTTATTTTAGAGAATAAAACGTCATTCTTCTTTCTACTGGATTTCTCGTCGATAGAAGAAATTTGATATACCGGATCCATAAATACTACCCAGCGGGGTCCTGACAGACATTCATACGGAACAGTACCGGTTCAGGTAGTCGAGTTTGTTACCGCCAGAATGATGTAGACTATAAACTGTTGTACATGACGTGTTCGCATGGCAACATTGAGGCAACATGAAATAATAGAGATATTCGTTGATCTGGTACCGAAACTTGCTAGTGAATGATATTTGACATATCGAGAAAATGGTTGAAATTATCAGGCAAACGGTTCCTATCAAAGTTTTGCTTTTCGTGTATGGATTTGCAACCGTTACCCGTGTCGTCCGAGGTAAGTGTTCATCATACAATGTGTTGTTAAACCGAGGTATGAATTGATATATAACTAATTAAAGTCGGTATAAGAAACATGTTTCGCAACAAGTTGGAGAGGAGAGATCCCTGCTGTTCCTGTACATTGTAATTGTTAAATTGACATGTACTTTAGTCATTTCGATCGATAAAAACTTGCTCATAACGATAACAAACAACAGAACTGTAACTTTATCTCGGTATACAGCAATCTTTGTGTCTCCAACCTGCAGCCCCTTCCCCCGCATTTCGCCTTCCACCATGTTAACCCTTTTCTAGTTAATGTTTTACGACAGTAAGTATATGAGGTGATATGAGTCACCATATACAAAGAGATATGAGAATCACTGGCAAGTTTTGTCCTGCATTCGTCATGTCATGTGAAATACAAAAGCTTACCAACTGCAATCGGCTATTGTTCAATTTTCTTATACATTTTCGACGACCCTGTTACAGGTTTGAGGGTGGAGTGGCGGGGCAAAACTCAGACCAATGTTCAATCATGCATGGTGTTGGAATTGCCGCATAGAAACTCATTTCTGCGAAAAATTACTGTGAGGGGGGGGGGAGGGGCAGGGGGGACAATGTTCCCCTTTCCAATCAGCTCTTCAGTAATCGTTGGGTTCTGTTAATGTCGGCAAGGTAGCCTACATCTGTAAACTTCTTCAGATATTTTGCGAAAAGTTGGTACAGATAAGTTTGTGAATTCGTAGCTGACTACTTATAACTTTGCAGTATCAGAGTGGATCATGGTGCTCCGTGGTTGGGGTTTATTGTACACGACTGCAGTGTCTTCCGTGTAAGGGGCGCAATCACCATGTTTGTACAGGGGTACGTGGGGGGGGGGGTAGATTGTAGGTCCTTAATTGTTCATGGCTGCAGACTATATTGTACATAATTACAACGCCTTGTGCGTGGCTTCTGGCAGAGTATACTATACGTTAGGCTACTGTTACTATTCTGACGGGCAGGGCGGTCTTAGGCATACATGGCAACCTGCTCGATCAGTGATCAAGCCGGCGGCGTTCGGGGCCTCGAAACAAGCGGAGTATTTGACGCCTCGGACGAAAGTTTACACTTTCGGCTTCTTTACCGGTGGAAATTTGCACTTTCGGCATGAAATCAACCCAGCGGCGCACCGGTTTCGAGCCGGTATGGCGATAGACCGGGAGACAAAGAGAAGAGACCGGGAGAAAGTTTAACAGTTTGTTTGCCCGGCGGTATTGCGTATTGAAAGTTGACGATGATTATACCCGTACCGTAAGCGTCTTGTTGTTTGAATTGGCCATAGCTGGGCACACACAATAGTCTGGTGTTATTTATTGTAGATAACCAACACGTTCAAACAAAGGAGTCTGATCCAAAGCCTCTTTCCATTTTG
The DNA here is from genome assembly GCF_037975245.1 of Apostichopus japonicus. Taxonomy (NCBI): domain Eukaryota; kingdom Metazoa; phylum Echinodermata; class Holothuroidea; order Aspidochirotida; family Stichopodidae; genus Apostichopus; species Apostichopus japonicus. The sequence goes on from NC_092562.1 coordinate 16,394,795, forward strand.
AAACTGCATGGTAAGGCTACCTTTGATTCACTCGACACGGCTTGACCGGACTTGACCGAGCACTGATATGTATGTAGATGTATATCCTTGTCAGTAATTGAGAGCCCTGGCGGGACCAGGGTCAATCAAAGAACAAAAGGAAATTTGGGGGTAAATAATAATGTATTCTCATATTCATATCAGACCTTCCGTCCACCAGAAAAGATCTTGATACATCCGTGGGTGTACCATGAATTTATGGAGACTTCAAACAGGGTGTCCCGTGACGTATCATAGTCCCAGGTTCCGACCTGGCTCTCCTAGCCCCTACATGGGTATAACGAATGTTTGCACTTCTTGGAACATAGTCGACATTCAACCATGACATTCAACCATGTTAGCCATGTAACCAGACATATCGACTGCGCAACCAACAGAACAAGCAAATATTTTCTTTCTTTCCAATGTTGAAAATGCTAGACAAAAACACATGCATGCACACGAAAATTTAAAATATTTCATATTTTATATTTAAAACATGAAGCATAGTCTATATAATATATTGTAATCGAAATCTCTGTATAAATATTAGCATTTGGGTGTTTTCTGGGTTTTTTTCTTCCCCTTGTAAAGTAGGCTATACTTGAGTTATATATCCAAAGAGAAAAAACTCTGAAAAGACGTTTCATTGAAAATGAAGTTCAAAAAGGAACTTCATAAACATACATTTTCACATGAATTATATATCATATTATAGCCAAAGCAACATTCCTTGTTAATCGGATTTCATCGACGCCATATATAACATTCACGGACACACATATGACAAAAGACAACATTAACATATAAATACACCGGGGAGAAAACGTCAACAACGAATACATAGATGAGGACCACCTGCGGCACCTGATCTGCCCTACAAACATTTTTTCCCGAAGAACTTGGAAGTTCTACCATCATCAACATTTTCTAGTAAGGGAATACAATAGTTTGAGATAAAGTTTGTCAAGTGCACTATAGTAGAAATATGTACACATAGCGGACTTGTATAGTACGAGAACAAACTCATATAGTATACAGGTAAAGTTACCCTTGGTAGGCCTATATGAATACACGACAACACGTCATTTTGCATTAGTTTATATCTATACACATGTGGAAATTATCGAGTACGAGTGTGAGTACAGTTCCACAAGACGAGTACAAAGTTGACTGGAAATTATGCAAGAATAAGAGCATGATATCTATATCTATATATATATATATATATATATATGGAAATTATTGATTACGTGTGTGCATGAGCACAGTTCCACAAAGCAAAGTTAACAGGTAATTTGGTGAGTATACGGTTTCACTACAAGTCTGATAAATATACAGAATATATATTTCATGCTGCAGAAAAGTTCGTGTTACATTGTGTGTATAGTCAACGGATACAGACTGTCATGAAGGGGTAAGGGCACACTCGGACAATGAAATATATGATAAATGTCCCTCCTCCACTTTGTCCTTTCTTCCCAGCACCACAAAAAAAAGCACATCTAAACCCACAGTACCAATAATTATTGGAAGACAATCGCCATTCTTATCCTGGTGATTTTTTTTTTGTAAATGCGCGTCTGTTTTGTGTAACGATGAGACTGAGAGAGGGAGGGGCACTGGTTGGGGGGGGGGAGGGGGTAGTTCATTTTCGGAAGAGAGCAGCAAAGTGTGGTAAACAGGGAATCATATCATATGTATATGTAGTATCTGCTTTGTATCTTTGGAGTGCCATAAGCTGTATACTAGAAACCTACACGCAGCTAGAATCTTCAAACTATACCATTTTAATTGTCCCGAGGAAATAATGTAAGGGACAGCTGTTTTTTGGCAACACATTTGCCATTTGCGTATATCCTGCGATGGCAACCAAAAACGCCTTTTCCGTGACAGATTCATATTATATCGTAAATACGTTTTTCCCCTTTTACTCTTCCTTATTCTTCTTGACTTTGTGCTGCTTCTGTGGCTTTGACTTCATGATCAATGTTTATGACAAGTCGGTCCACTACGGTCAACGTAACTGCCGATGTCCCAATATGACCTATGATGTTTCAAAGCTGACGCAAGAGTCTGAGACTGGGGCATAACTGGCTTCTGTTCAGTGATCACAATGGTGGCGCCAGGCGCGTAGCGAGGAATCTGCCAAGGGAGGGGCGAACCTGTAGGCAAATTATCAAAGCCGTAGATTGGGCATTGGAAACTATCTAAGCGTAGCACCACCAAGAGATGGTACAAGAAAATTTTGGCATAAATTGCCTCTCAGATCGCTGGAAATGGCACTTCCCAGGCCTTGCAAGTTGCATCTAAGCGTTTTCTATTTTGAAATTGCTAGCGATATCATAAAAACGTACAAATAAAATATGCTAAGGGGTGGGGCGGTCGCCCTCTTCTCCCCCGGGGGGTCGCCCTCTTTTCCCCCTTGGCTACGCGCCTGGGTGGTGCTGGGGCTAGTAGGGGCGTATTTGGCGCCTCGGCCGTATTCCACATCATCTATCGCGACCTGAGCCATCCAATCCGCCAGCTAGACTGACGACGGATGCATAGTTTCTTAAATCACAAACACACAGAGAAATGTCATAGAAAATGTTTCAACATTGCACAGATGGAAGTCGTTAAGTAATTTTATTCTTGAGCATATTACCTATCGGGAGATGACGTTTTTACATGTAATAACTTGCGACTCATTCATTCATTCATGTTTTTGTTGTTTTTTGTTTACAACTTTAAGTGTTATTTCTATGATTTACAGGTCTCTTGCCGCCTTCTGATGCCGTGATAGAATCTTATAATTTAGACATTACAGTAACCTGGAAGCCCCCATCAGATGTAAACGACGTTCAGAAATTATTATACAACGTTTTCTATGCTGAGTAAGTGTTGTTTTTTTCATTCGTAATACCATGGCAAGTAGAGGGCTACAGGGAGGTGTGGCCCCTGAAGGTTTTGGAAATTAATATATGGCTCTCGTTTACAGCGACTGGTTTTAATAAATGTGAATTTATCACTGATTTAAAAAGTAGGTTGTGATTGATCCAACGAGGCGGCAAGAAATATTATTTTTCGTAATTCTGATTGGCAACTAAGCAATTTATTGGCGACCCTCCAAAACAGTTTGGCGACCCTTACAAGGGGCATGAGCCTAGCATGGGGCATGACCCTCAGTTTGAATATCCGAGGTGTTTTTGACGCTATATGCAACTTGGGATACGGTTTCAATATATTGTTTAGATTTTGGCACTGCTATGTAGTAGTACTCGAAACCGGGAACAAACAATCATTGTTAGCTCTGTTCTGTTGAACTTGAAAGGTCGTGTTTATACAAAAGAAAAGTAAAGGTTGCGAGACCTTTCTGATTTACCTTTCTGATTTCCATGGGAAACCTAGCTTATTGTCTTTTTTTCTTTGCCGGTTGTTTATATATATATATATATATATATATATATATATATATATATATTGCACCTTCAAGTATACAATTCAGTCTCATTCTTGTAGCAGTAGGCCTACTCATGTTGGTGTTTGAATATAAGCGGCTTAGGTGTGCTGCTCTACAGTTAACGAAAGGTCGCGCGCTACAGTTCACGGAAGCTTTCCTAACCTTACAACGATTTTTCTGGTGTATAAGTCTAATGCGAAAGTCGTAAGGCGTGCCAGGCTATATGCATGGATGGGGAAATACTGATGTATTCTTAATCCCCGTAAATGAAATCGACGTGTAAGAAACTTAATAGAGACTTCCTTCTCACTGTTGCTAACGTTGTTATTCTTAGTGTGTATTTATTGACATTCTCCAACAGAGTATCAGTGGCGTAGGAAGGTACTTTTGAGTGGGGGGGGGGGGCTGAAGACTGATGGCCGGCCTGGGGGAGGGGTCTAAGGGGAGGGGGTGTCCCCCTCCCCTTTTGATTTTTTTGCATTTCCAGGTGGCCTCAGATGCAATTTGGTGCAATATAGCACACTTCAACACTCACTCCATTTTGTAAACTTAATTTGTATTTTCACCTGGCCTTAGATGCAATTTGGTGCTCCAAATGAGATTTTTTTTCTCATTTGGAAAAGAAAAAGGGGTTTTCTGACTTGCGAAGCGGGGGGGGGGCGGAATGATACTTCCGCCCCTCCACATTTTTCACTGGGGGGCTGGCGCCCCCCAGCCCCCCGGCTCCTACGCCCTTGCAGAGTATGTATGTGTGGATGGGTCTATATGGATCATGCGTAAATAAACTTCAAGAGGATTTATTATTCACTATTCATTCGTGACAACAACAATATAAAATGAAAAGGCCTAAGGTTACAAAATAGTCATATATATTAACCAATCTATCTGTATTATATATACGTATAGCATAAACTCCCTCGCGAAAACAACGTTTCGTGTACTATAGGCCTATATAGCTAGACAAAACAACAATACAATTCGAGAAGACAAAGAAGACAAATAAGTTCATGACTGTTTATAACCAGTGAGGTGTTGACACCATCCAGGCTGACTATCGAGAAGGTACCTTAGTGTGTATGGCCCGTGGATGGATACACATACATATATACACACATATATATATGACACCTTTATGGATCCGAAATGATTCCAATTAGTAAACTGCAAAAAGGTAACCACGCAATCGTATCACAGGTCGTCGCTAGGTGTAAATTGGTTATTTAACCTTGACTGTGTATATGCTAATAAGCAAACTATGATCGTCAGTCGCTGTAGCATATTTTAAGACTTAACAGTAAAATTAATTTCGTATTATCATAATGTAAATTGACATGATGTCGTTATCTCCAACTTAATCATGAAAGACGTTCAGAAAGGGGAACCGATAAGATAAAATCTCTCTCTTAAATAGCGTTCAGGCTAATAGGCATTTATACACACAGTTTCCTTCAAGTGACGCATCACGGTATACACTTTTCCCAAAATGTTATGGTACCACAATATATTTTTTGCTTCATTGACTTACACACTGCATTCGTCATTTTTAAACGTCACTATATATGCCTATAGGATAGATAGAAGTTTCAGCAAACGCTGGGAGGGGCCATGTGTGCTACAGAAGAGGGAAATTTTTACCATCATTTTTGGGCTCTTAGCGTAAACTGACTATTTCAACAAGGGCGGCGGAAGCACTTTTAATCTGGGGGGGCACCGACATCAAAGGGCACTTTGCAGAAATTCGATTGGACTGATGTAGCCTTATATTTAGTACCCTTTATAACTCTTATTGTATTATCTTTTTTGCGTATACACATCACTCCATCAACGCCCCCCCCCCACCCCTTTCATAGAAAATATGCATACTAGTTTGCAATATCCAAAGTTGTATGCACGACTATCTGAGCGGAGCGCCACCATCGGTTGGCGCGGAGCGTACAAGGAAATTTTTGGTTTTACAAACCCCTCAGATGGCCAGAAACGGCCCTTCCCGAGTGTTCATTCCGGTTCCCTGGCCTCTTGCTAACTTGAGACACCTCAATTTTTATGTAGAAAAAGGGCACATTTTTAACCCTGAGGAAAAGTGGGGGGGCACGTGCCCCCTGTGCCCCCCCGGTTCCGCCGCCCTTGTATTTCAACAACGAATTTCTAAAATGCCACCTTCCAATCCTCCCGATTTTTACATCGTTAGTACTTTATCTCATACACTTCAACATCCAAGCATATACTGCATATAATAAGGTTAATAACTGCAAACTCGCCATTAACAAAAAATGTGACTTCAGCCGACAAGGATTTACTTTTGACTGGCGGATGTAAATGTATACGGTACCTCGATGGCAGGAAGACACTGTACCCAAAGACAGTTTTACCACAAAGGTATATGTCTTTGACCGTGCTCAAAATCGCTTCAGGTCTAAAAAAGCTACAGCGTACTTCCGCATGCTTCCTTCTGGCGCCTTCATTTTCAAGGAACTATTACAATTACATACCCCCTTTTGGCAAGTCAGACTGCCTGCCGCCCTAACCCCAGCCATCATAGCGTACCTCTCCCTACCCCCCCCCCCCCGGAGTAAAATAGTGGATACAAATAAATCAGTAATTGTTTTTTTTTCTGTCTCTCTATCTCCCCCTTCAGCCACACGAGCATTTACCTTGATGATTCTTCTTGGTTACTAGTCCCTGGATGCCTGAATATTTCACTACCATTTTGTAATGTATCAGTTCTTATTGATGACTTAAGAGATTTCACTACAAAAATTGTACTAAGGATTGAAGCCAGAGAAAACGGCGTTATCAGTGACCATCTACAAGTGACCTTGTACCCTGATAGACATGGTGAGTATGGGCCTTCTCACCCCCTCCCCTCATACCCCTCCCCCCTTTCAAAGGATACTTCACGGGTATATTTATATGTTGGACGTATAAAAAGAGGCACAAATAGAATACATACAGCCACAAATTATATTAGTACTACATAATTTTGGTTCATCAATATATATATATATATATATACATATATATATTTATATGTCTTCCAGTTCATCTCAGTGCTCCTACGATGCACGTTGCCAAGGTAACCGAGACGTTTCTTGGGGTGAACCTGCTTGGTCCGGAGTCACCATACTATGATCTGGCACAAAACGAGAAACCTTTACGAGTCGAAGAAGCAGCCTCAAACTTAAAAAGACGGATTTATTTTCTCGTGGAATTAGATGGTCCCAATATTAAAATGGTATGTCATCGCTTCCGACGTTTCTTTCAGCGCTATCGAAACCTTTTTCTTTAACCATCTTTTGACTCCAGCTATAAAGGTGATATGTTACAAAGAAAGTCCAACTATCAGATGAGATTGTTAACTGCATATTATTTGTCCGTGTCCCTCAAAGTTTTCAAAATAATGTAAATAGTAATCGAAGAAACGTTTGAAATTTTCAAGCTTGACAATGTAAGTCTCTAGCTTGTATTGTTTCAGATAAAAAAACAAATCCAGGCTATTCTTTTGTGTCATAAATTCTGATATTTTGCTATACAAACAAGTTTTGTGTTATACTAATACATCAAAGACATAGTAGAACTGGTGCAAAAGGCCTAAGTCAACATCACCTGTCTTTGTCATTTCTGTCACGTGTGATTTGACGCATGTAGTCTGATGCTTTGTGATTGGTTCTTTCTTCTTCTTTTATGATACCTTTATCTAAGTTGCTTAGTAAATGTGGTGAAGGGTGACTTATTGTAATAAAATGGAATGCAATCTTCTTTGACTTCAAGATGTTTTGATTTATCGTTCTCCCTGCCCCCCCCCCCTTGTATGGGCGACGGATTTGTCAGAATGCATTAGAAAAGTAGTCAATTCTTACTTTTTTCTTTTTACTTTTTATTTTATTTCTAGAGTCAAAATACGACAGCTATGTTTCCATATGTGGAGTTTAGTCAATTAACTCCTGGACTAAGCTATAATATTTCAGCTGTAACCAGTTATCGTGGAATCTTTGAGACAACCTACAGTAAACGGAGAACAATTAAAAAGGTCTTCACAACTCTGAGCGGTAAGTAGAGAGATTCTTGTCGCAAATCAAAACTTCTTAAAAAGGAGTAATCCTGGCCGTGCGACCCTAAGCTTTATTATAGGTCTAAGTAACTATAATTTAAGAACCCTGTCCTGGCTGGGAGTTTCAAACGTATGCAGGAGACTAAAAGGTATATTTCTCCTGAGATCGTTGTAACCTGCATCCCTCGTCCCTCCCTACCCCCCACATCAATTCTAATTCCCTTATCCCTTGTGGTGCAGCAAGTGAGGTTTACGTCGATATCTCGCGGAACCCCTCCCTATATCCTGAAGTTTTAGTCGACACAAACGTTTCCATGGTGGTGTTGAAAAGTTTGTTAAGAAATCATAACATATCTGAAAGAAAGATCAAAATTATTCAGTTTGGTCGAAAGTTATACTCTTTAGTTATATCAACGAGGCCCAGGGATTTGTTATGAAAACTGACTGTTAGGCTAATATCATCAATGGATTGTTCCTCATCAGTCGGAAATTGATTAGCATCGTGAATTGAAAACCTAGAACGTCGGGGTATAAATTGGAGACAGATCCGTCCATAGCAATGGGCCTCTTTTCTTTCTGACTGCATATTTTCTGGGCCCGTCCACAATTTCCCGGGGCCTCTTGGTTGACCCCAGACACCGGAGTTGTATTGCATTCAATGGCTCCCCAGGCGTGGATCCAGAGGGTTAGTCCAGGGGGTCCGGACCCCCCTGCTCTTGGCCCCCCCCCCAAAAAAAAGGGAAAAAAAAAGAGAGAAAGAAAGAGAGAGAAAAAAATATTAAATTAAACGCCAATTTTAAACATGTAGGACGTCAGAAGGGCGGTTATCCTTACAAGTCAGCCAGGTGTGTCTTTTCCGTCAAATGAACTATAGTGTGCCACGCGTGCTACACGTGAGACGTTCCTCGCCCATTGGGCGAGGAACGTCTCACAGCTCTTGTTCTCATGAACACGTATTATAACACTCCTATCGACGCTGACGAGGTGGTCCGAAAGTTCATTGAGAAACATCCACGGCGTTTGTTCTCTCCAATCTACCATGAATAGATCATCAATAAAACTAGCTAACTCGTACTGATGCAGATACATTTCGAGTGAGTTTTTGTAGGTGCTTTGCATGGCTAAATTGAAGGGGGTTCCCTGTTGTACTTAAATATCCAAGAATTTCACAATGGATAGAGGGAAACCCACTCCCCTTAGACCCTAGGATCACTGGAAGCCAAACCCCTCACCCTTCCAGAATCCTGGATCCGGCTCTGCATCAAACAGTGGTGACGGAACGGGAGGGGGATTGGGGGCTAAAGGCATTATGATTTTTGTATCATCTCAATTCATCTGATATGTATTACCATATTTCATATAGATTGTTTTTTTCTCATCAATTGAGAAATTGCAGACATGAGATCCATATTTTCAGGCTAGGTATACATGCAGCTTAGAATATTTGGGAAGTGCCGTTTCCGGTCATCTGGGGGGTTTTTAAAGCCAAAAATTTTATGGTACGCTCCGCGCCAACCGATGGTACGCTCCGCGCCAACCGATGGTGGCGCTCCGCTAAGATAGTCTTACGTTCAGGCGCGGCTGGACCAGTCAGACCCCCCTGTCACAAATCCTGCATCCGCCCCTGCTCCCATCCACCTTTCTTCCGGTCTGGTTGGATGCTTAAAACAAGGACGAAAGTAAACTTTTGAAAGTTTCAGAAAGCTGGAAAAAATTTCAAATTTTCAGGAACTCGAAGCTATCCGTGCTGGTGGCTTCGCGGACAATATCTGTGTTAATTTTCTGATAGTTAAAAAAAAAAACACATCAGAGCTCAGAGCTCTATATCAGTACACTCATCTTTGGTTACAATAATGATGTAATACTGGACCAAAACCTCTGCTAATTTGACTACTGGGAAATCATAAAGGATTGCCAATCATCCCCGGCATTGTTCCGGATCTTAATGTAACAAATCCTAAACGTAATCTGAAACTTGAATATCGGTGACGCATTAAGTATATGGTATTATTCTCTGAAATTGTATCTCAATATTCGGACGTCATAAATCAATGATTACTCGATTATTTATATCACTCTAGTCTAATTTTAATATTTACAGATACATTACACAGACCAGTCGACGTGGAATTGGCAGAAGAGAGTGCCATCAATTGTAGCCATCCGGATTTAAGAGACGTGCTAGTTACCTGGAGGGTAGGTATAACGTAATCATGTAATTGAATCTAAACACGATTGGTTTGTTCATTTTTTTCTCTTGCAAATTAGAAAACAGCTGAAAACTTTGAAATGGCTCGCATTTTCAATATTCTTTACGCATATCATCATGTCTGCAAACCATGTAGGTAAATTAACCTAATTAACCATATTTCTTGTGTATATAGTGTTAACTTACTGTCTAAAAACCTTGTAAACACTCAAATTCCTGAACAAGTGCACGAGTAAACTTGATACTTGATATGTAGATCCGCGTTAGTCCAAGAAATTTGCGTGATCAGTTGAAGTCAATAATGGTCAATATACGTTTCTCTTTCATCCTTCAAACATGAATATTACCATGGACTACCAATTTAACGGGTCAATTCTCCAAACCACAAATAAATGAAATAAATAACATTAATATAAAACTGCAAAATTGACTGGAGAACTTGAATATCGAAATTAATGTTGGGATTTCCTTTATTATTTAAATAAGCCAAGAAAGATTCGATTTCGTTTATAGCTTTGGTTGGTTCTTGACATTTTACCAAGGGCGTAGGAACCGGGGGGGGGGGGGGCTGAGGGCACCAGCCCCCCAGTGAAAAATATGGGGGGCGGATGTATCATTCCGCCCCCCCCCCCCCCCCCGCTCCGCAAGTCAGAAAACCCCTTTTTCTTTTCCAAATGAGAAAAAAATCTCATTTAGAGCACCAAATTGCATCTAAGGCCAGGTGAAAATGCAAAATTATTTACAAAATGGAGTGGGTGTTGAAGTGTGCTATATTGCACCAAATTGCATCTGAGGGCCACCTGGAAATGCAAAAACATTCACCCCCCTCCCCTTAGACCCCTCCCCCAGGCCGGCCATCAGTAGTCTTCAGCCCCCCCCCCCACTCAAAAGGACCTTCCCATGCCACTGCATTTTACTATGAGCTGGTATATGAAAACAAATTACCACCGATCATAAGGTAACAGCAAAAAGAATTCCATACCTATAGTTAAAGGGGATCAAATCGTGATGATTTATCAGAGAATTCCTAGACAACATCATTATCATAGAACTAACTATAGTGTTGATTAAGAGACACATTCACACGCATGCGCAATGACGCTGTTTCAGGTGATGGTGATGTAAATATTCATGAACTAAAAGACTGAGAAAAATCTTGGGGTGGAACAAGAATTATGATCAGAGCTTAAAAACATTTTTTTTCTTCCTTTTGTCAGAGACCTAAATCTGCCAAACCAATTACTTTTTACGACTTGAGATTTTGGACTCACGACCGGAAGGAAAAAGCCAAATCTTACACCATTCGGTCAGAGGTCAATCGTACAAACTATTCTTTCCTGTTACGTAATCTGCCAAGATGGTCACAAATTGAAGTCATTGTATTTGCCAACACAACTTTCACAGGCTGTGCAAGCTTCAATATTATACTCTTCCCACATTCCGTTGGTGAGTAGTCCATGCTCTCAGCACAAGTATGTAAGCAGATGAAACGAAGACCGATATATCGCTTAGTATTGCCAAGCACGGTAGGCAGACAGTAGCCCTACCCTTCCCCACCAAGACAGACTACTGTTATACAACCACCATGTGTACCAAAGCTTCACAGGTTACAGGACACCGATATAGTGCTCCTCCTTGACAACTGGTGACCACAATTCAGAATTCCTTAACACAGGCCTGGGCATAGACGTCAGAGGTACCTCCACCTCTCCCTAAGATAACATATAAAGAAAGAAGCAATACATTTCAAAGAAATTTCAGAGTATATCCTGTTTTATGACATGCATTTTTATGCTTCAAAATCGATACGAGAGAGGAGGAATCTGAAAATTTTGCACTGAGCTTCCGGGGCTTCACCCCATTTACCCCAACCAGGGTTATCTCCACTTGGCGCCCCCCCCCCACCCGATGCAACCAGGCCAATGACAGTGTACCACTCCCTCCCCATCAGAAAACCCATGGATGGGCCCTTGAAAATATGGAATAAAGAATTTATGTGTATTTTCATTTTCATAATATGCCTAAAGAAAATGAATAATGCAGACAGGAAAACAGAGGACGGTGATATCATTGTAACCAGGGCCCGACGTAGCTCTCGACGCCCCTGGTGACATAGGATAACATTTACTATCAAGTACCTGGATAAAATAGTTAATCAGTAAAATAGCCATCATTTCCATATGCTTGTTCTCAATGCCACAGATGACGGTAGTTCCAGACCAGAAAATCTTTCCTTTGTGACAAACTCACCTGATTCCGGGATAATTGTCTGGAATCCTCCCTCATCATGTAAGGAATGCATAGTGGGGTATGAAGTTTCTTGGAAGCTATCAGAGGCACAGGGTACAGGGAACGCCTCAAAGGACACTGTGCCACCCAATGAGTTGCAATATAAGCTAAAAAAGAAAAGGGTAGCTGACGTGACGTTAGTTGCGGTGACCACCCTCCTCATCAGCGGGGATAATATGCATAAAACAGGCCAACAAGCTGTCCTTGATATTCAATTAAAAGGTTCGTATAACTTTGCCAAGTACCGATATCATAGTGTTTCATCTCACTGCATCTACATAGAATGCTTCACTTGCCTGTACGTATATAGTGTTTCCAGTGGCGTAGGAAGGTACTTTTGACTGGGGGGGGGGGGCTGAAGACTGATGGCCGGCCCCTCCCCTTTGGAATTTTTTTGCATTTCCAGGTGGCCTCAGATGCAATTTGGTGCAATATAGCACAGTTCAACCCACCCACTCCATTTTGTATATAATTTTGCATTTTCACCTGGCCTTAGATGCAATTTTGTGCTCCAAAAGAGATTTTTTTCTCATTTGGAAATGAAAAAGGGGTTTTATGACTTGCGAAGCGGGGGGGGGGCGGAATGATACTTCCGCCCCTACATATTTTTCACTGGGGTGCTGGCGCCCCCAGCCCCCCCGGTTCCTACGCCCTTGAGTGTTTCATCTCACCATATATATGTATAATCATGCCTCATCTATCAATCTTTTGTTTTCTCTCTTTTGTTTCAGAGTCTGGTGATATTATTAACTTCTATATGATAATTGCAATATGTCTGGGAGTGTTGGTCGTCTCTACGATGTTACTACTTATACTATTTTATAAAGCTATAAAGAAACGGAGGCGGAAAGATGAACCAACCATTAAAGCAATTTTTTCTATGAAGAAAAATGGGTCAGAGGTCAGTATACGTTACGTCATCTAACATTATAATGAATTTTGATCAGCACTACTTTGTAACGTTATTCTTAACATACTGTAGGTGAGTTGTGGACTAATAGCGTATAACAGTATATGATACAACATGTCGAAATATCTGTTTATGTTGACCAAGTTGACGAGTAACACTAACGTTACATCTTGACAGAAAAGTATCAAATTTTCGACTTTAATGAGTTGCACGAGACTTTTGGAACTAGACAAAAATCATATTTTTGACGTGTTGTTGAGCTGAACTATAATACGCTACGTCTACTATACGCGCCTGTGCCCCTTCAAAACCACCGTATCACCCCCCTACCCCCATCAACAATAAATACAGGACGTTATAGGTCACACCTTGATTGTATATTCAAATTCAAATGGAACACTCAATCATGACGAAACACACTAAAGAAGTAAGATCATAATTTATAATGGTGATTCTTCTCTCCCATAGTTATGTATACCTCGTCCACCTATGACGTCATCTGTACAGTACAGCCGTTCTATCTACGTCCGAGAGCCTGAGATATTCGACGAGCTGTTACCCATACCGTCGTCCGAATGACTGAGGCGCCAAAAATCTGTCATGTTAAGACCTCTCGAATCCCCCTTTTTCACCCACTTTATTCGGAACATTTTCTGTCCCGTGGGCAGCCCTGCGAGTTATGGTGATGTGGAGACTGCTTTGCTGGATTAACCTAATGTAAGATGAAAATAAAGCAATGCGGGACTTATTACTATGCAAATAAAAATAGTTTGCATGAATATATATATATATTTGCATATATAATTCACAAACAGAAATTATTCATGCTGACTTCGGGAACAAGACAAAAGATATTTGAAATATGTCACGAAAACGCAAAACCAGGAAAATATTTTGTAAAATCAATTGAGAGAAAAAAATATTTCAGTGTGTCCTGTTATATAGACAGTTAAGCTTTTGTTTTTAAGTTTTATGTGTCATAGCCTAATATTATATAACTTATTTAACTTTTTAAAATAATTTATGGCGAATTCAATGCATTTAGTCAGCTAAAGCATTTTTCGAGATTATAACGAAAAAAAAAACCTATACAGTGTAACTGATGTTGCGTATATGGGTGATGTATGAATGACAAGCAAATTCCTCCAGTGTTATTCAAGCTAAAATGGTGCTTCTAAGTACATTAATTATTTCTAATATGTTGTAGACCGTTAGATAGCACTGGTATCATTCAAAGAACTTTAATTCAGTCACTTTTGAAATATTACACAGAACATGATCTTCTTAAAGGGAAATATGCATCAGGATGCACCATTTCACATCAACATTGTAGTTATTTCTTAGGTGTTGACCCTCAGACCTTTCTATATGGAAGTCGCCTTCAACGACATTGGTGATCCTTTCTTAAAATTCTATGATAGTTTCAAAATATGGCGTATAATATAATAGTATTCACAATTTGTGGGACATTAGATAGGCATTCCACTAGAATTTGCGTCTAGTAAGGGAGATTCTTCTCAATTAATTAATTGACCTCTTCCCAATACTTCCTTGCGGTTCATGTTAACAATCCCCGTTCAATGAAGCTTGATAGACGAATAACTTTTCAGTGTATCAACGGCGGAGTGTATAGCCTAGTGGTTAACGCCGGCGTCTCCCAGTCATGAAATCCCCGGTTCGATTCCCCGCCGACAGCAATGTGTGTCGTCTGGCAAGGGTGTTGTTCAATAACAACTTCCCGACATGGACGTTAAATGGATGTGTGCCGAGAGATTGGCATCGGTCAGCTTGCGAGTCTATAAGCCTCCATGGCTTCTTTCGCGAGTTCCTGCTTGCGGGAAGATCACATATACCTACATACATACATACATACAGTGTTAACTACTTTTGTCTCGACCAAAGTGAAAACCACAATATAATCTCGATTACGAACCGGAATAGCGTCCTCTAGTTATACTTTCTGAATTCACTGGTTCATTGCGTTACACGACTTGTGATATTCAATTCATCATGGTTGACACAATTTTGATATCTGGTAATACACCTATTTCCCGTGGTGGTATACATCTTTTAACCGACAAAATTTGATGGTTTTATGCACAAATCAATGAATGAATGAATTGTATTTAATTTCAGGTTTCTAGCTATGTGAGACACAACGGCTTTCATAACTTGTAAAACAAGTCTCTTTACTTATACGGTAAACAAATTTACAAAGCTGCTCGCGGTGAAAGTCGAAAATGGTGCAGAATGACTTCAATTGACAAACTTTTACCACCGTGATGTAGATCCATTAATCCTCTTCACACCATTAGTAAATCCTATTTGCTAACATATCTAAATGGTTTATTCGAGTCATATTGCTGTTAGGCACCTTCCTTGGCTTAAATAATTTGCCAGGGTATGTGACTTCGCAGTGGCGTAGGAAGGTACTTTTGAGTGTGGGGGGGGGGGCTGAAGACTGATGGCCGGCCTGGGGGAGGGGTCTGTATTTTTGTTGCATTTCCAGGTGGCCTCAGATGCAATTTGGTGCAATACAGCACACTTCAACACCCCTTCAATTTTGTAAATAATTTTGCATTTTCACCTGGCCTTAGATGCAATTTGGTGCTCCGAATGAGATTTTTATCATTTATTGAGAAATGAAAAAAAGGGGTTTTCTGACTTGCGAAGCGGGGGGGGGGGGGCGGAATGATACTTCCGCCCCTCCATATTTTTCACTGGGGGGGGGCTGGCGCCCCAGCCCCCGGTTCCTACGCCCTTGTGACTTCGCATGAAAAGAAGAATACATGCAGACAGAAAATTGTAGCGTATCTCACTCCTCTTAATAGGCTACAGAAGGTTCGAGAGTTCGGTCTTTATGGATCGAAATTATTTAAAGTTTTCGAAAAATAACTTCAATTTTGCCATGGTGAAATGTGTGTGTGTGTGGGGGGGTGGTGGGGGGGGGGGTAATGTGCTCAAACTAGTGGCAAAATCATGTACTTAGATCTCGCCCTTTGTGCTGTTTTTGTTTTTGTTGTTGCTTTTGGTTTATTTTTGGTTTTAATGCCAGGATACATTTCATCGTCAGTAAAGTTGTAGTTTGTAGTTATGAGCGACGGGATCGACAATAGCAAGTGGCTATACTGTTTACTTTTAACATGAAACTATGTGATTATAAAAACAAAGGACAGGAAGGACATTCATGTCGTAGTTTAACTGTGATATTACTACATCAACAGATTGGTATAGTCCATGAGTTTTGAAATAATATCTCCCACACTGAACAATCTTTATTACGCAAGACACCGTATTCATGCCGAACAATACGGGCTTCATGTACGTTCTTTTAATGTCGCCTAAGATAGAAACTGGGCATGAAACCAGTCAACTTGATCCGTTCTGCTTCACTTCAAATCAATAACCTATAGGCCTACGTGCTCGTTTACGTAAAAAGTGCGAGTTGTCCGAATTACGTAATAGATTTGCCGGATGAGTACTGTGTAATCCCTCATTGGCTCCTTAATTAAAATGATCCCGAAAAGCCCAGTTATTGACATTCATATTTATGGTATATGATAGGATATAGGATGGTTTGAGCATAGTATGTATTGGAGTGAAGACCTATTGTAGACCGTGACACAGCTGGTGAAAGTGATCAAGGTGGCGAGTAGGGGAGCGAGGTAGGGGTGGGGTGGGGGGGGGGGTAGGTTACTCTTTTAATCTGAATTTTGGTATCAATCAGTCAATCAATCAATCAATCAAGACACTATATAAAAGAGAAACCGATGACGTCATTATTATTGTAGCCTGAAATGAGCATATTCTATAGGTGAATATCTTGATAACAAAACATAGCTTAGAGATACATAACTTGCACTCAAATGTTTCTTTTTATTTTGAACTATAACATATTAAGACTTAAATTCAGTTTAAATAAATCCTTAAATTTTAAATGAAAACTATGTATGCAATATGTCAGACGAAGTTGTTCAAAAGTAACACGAAATTATCCACTATGTCAGTGGCGGAGCTAGGGGTATTGGTCAGGAGGGACGAGAATGGTCTGTATAGGGCGCTTTCGACACTATCTAAGCGGAGCGCCACCACTGGTTGGCGCAGAATTTTTTTGAGTAAAGATACTCCCTAGATCGCCGGAAATGACCGTTTCCGGGCCTGGCTAATTTGCAGATAAACGAAGAATAAATAGGTGTCATCGCCAAATTACATCAACAAAGTGTGACAAATGTCAATAAGTAGATGTGTGCGCAATAAAAAAGTCAATAATTGCGAATAAGTAAAAAGTGGTAAAGAGCTGAAAAGGGCGCCAGCAGTCCATTTGAGTCCGTCAGGGGGGGGGGGGCATCCGCCCCTGACTATATGGCAGGCGCGGCGGAACGGAAAAATTATTGGGGGGGCTAATGTGTGGAGACTATCTAAGCGGAGCGCCACCATCGGTTGGCGCGGAGCGTACAAGAAAATTTTGGGTTATTTCAAACCCCCAGATGGCCGGAAACGGCACTTTCCGTGTGTTTTATGCTGCGAATACCTAGCCCTAAAATATGGGTCTCAAGTCTGCAATTTCTCAGATTGCACGTAAAAGTCTGTAAAAACATTGTAATTTGTATATTCGATGGTGTTTTAAGAGAGTAGCTATTATACTCGTAGTGTACTCGCAAAGACGTTTTTGAGTGTAGTAAGGGCAGTGGCGGAGCTAGGGGTATTGGTCGGGGGGGGGGCAAGAATGGTCTGTAGGGGCGCTTTCGACACTATCTAAGCGGAGCGCCACCACAGGTTGGCGCGGAGCGTACAGAAAAATTTTGAGTAAAGATACTCCCTAGATTGCAGGAAATGACCCTTTCCGGGCCTTGCTAATTTGCAGATAAACGGAGAATAAATAGGTGTCGTCGCCATTTTGTCGGAAAATTACACCAACAGAATATGACAAATGTCAATAGGTATATGAGAGCGCAATAAAATAGTCAATAATAGCGAATAAGTAAAAAGTATATTGAAAAGCTGAAAAGGGCGCCAGCAGTCCATTTGAGTCTGTCGGGGGGGGGGGGGCATCCGCCCCCTGACTGTATATATGGACGCTCCGCACCTAAGTAAGGGGATGTTGGAGAACTGGCTGAAATGAGGCAAGTCATTGGCCTAAGACGAAGTTGTGTTACGCTTACTGGTACTCACACTCACTGCTTCCACTTTTCACGGGGCGTGAAGACGCGGTTGGGGTGACAATGTGGTCTATAGCCAGGGGACGGGCCGAGGGTCCCCCAGCAATTACTAAAATTATTACACCTATATAGTATACGTGTGCATCGGACAGATCGACAAGTATGCATTGAAAAATGGGCAGATGCACGTTTCGGAGCCTTGGTAAATATTGGGGGGGGGGGGGGCTTATCATGCATTTGCCCCCTCAACTTTTTCATTGGGGGGGGCTGAGCCCCCCCAAGCCCCCCGGTTCCGCCGCCACTGCTATATGGACGCTCCGCCACTGCACTATGTCCGTCTTGTAGCTCGATTATCAAACTTCACCACTTTAATATGGGAAACAAACCGTACAAAATTAAAACGTGCAACATTGTAATATACTTGCCGTGGATGGGGAGACAAGTAGTCATGAGATTGAACTTGATGTGGTAAACCTATTGAACACCATCATTGATCTTATGCGTTCCTACTTTGACGTTGTCATGCGGACTTTCTATGAAACTGATCCCCACCCGTACCCCCACCTCATCAGTCTAGCATCTCGGACGGGGGCATGTTTTAACCGATTATCGGAATGTTACATAATGTCCATTCTTCCTTCTTCCTCAATATTATTTACGAAGGGAACAAAGTTTTTTTTCTTCTCTTAATCAGTAGTATTTAAAAATATGTCGAACCTTAAGTATTACATTTTAAATTTAATTAAGATAAACATACTCTTATTTACGAATTAAGTCCTAAATATGACAAAAAGGAAGAAATAGGCGATACAGTTATGTAAAGCCATATCAAACATCCCCATTATTAATAGAATGTTCCATAGTGCACTAACTCGTTGTAATTTAACTGTCGAGACGTGCAGAAATACCGGTTTCCCAGTTATATGTAATACACACGTGCGATTACAACATTGTGTAGTGAAACTGCAAATCGTAAGGACAGCACTCCGTGGTAGCAGAAGACATCCAAGTCGTCATAACCAAAAATCCTTTCCTTTGGCAACTCAATTCTTCCGGTGAGTGATCGTGAAAGGTACATTCAAGTTACCACGATAGGTAAACCATTTTTTTAAACGTAAAAATGGTGTAAGGCTAGCTCTTTGTCTAACATAGTCAAGTAACAACGATGTATTGTAACATGACATTAGTTATACTAGTTACGTAGCCTTGTATAGTTGTAACGTAGGCCTAGACCTAACTTGTTCGGCTTGCCACGGACGTCCAAACGAGACTTACTAACCTAGAACTATTATTAATAATAATAGAGGTCACTGTCATAAACTGAAAAAGTTCCAAACACGAGCATATCTTTCCTGCCTAGCCTATGTCTAGCAGTAAGAACTTGGGCCGAACAAAACCTCCAGTACTGTTAGTACCATAACAAATACATGGGAGTATTAAATTAAAACTTAATTAGTATTACTGGGCTAATCCGATTAGGCCTACTACTACTAGTACTATAGAAAATAGTATATAGTACAAATAGGCTAGTACTAGTTGTTTCCAACTTGGTCGCACAGTAAAAAGAAGAGGTTAACCACTTTCAGGGCTTAAGTTATGCTACATTAGGCAGGGGAAATTTTGAGCTGGAATTTCATGCAAGTTTACCATTCTTACTTCAGACATGTGCCGCATAACTCGTATGTCTTGATCGCAATGCTCAAAACTTTGCAATTAAATGAATAACAGAAAAATAGCCACTCCAAAGTCATATGCTTCTAAGGGCTAGCTGCAGTGGAGTGATTGCTAAATTATCGTAACGTTAGGACTGTACTGTACCCTTAAAGAATTTGGCCTAGATATCATTTTGCTTGTTCTGATGGGGCAGAGGGTATCGAAGGAAGGTTGAATTTGAAGTAAAATAGTACCACTACCACAAGTTGTGTGGCATTTAAAACTGAAATATTTTAGGTATTTGATCGTTGGTTAGCATCTTTACTTTATATTAATTAGCTAATTCTTCCTCTAATTTTCCTTTCCTCTCTCCAGACTTGTAAATTTTATATATAAGCATTATCTGTTTCGTAAGGATGTGTATATTTTTTTGCCAGTTTGCTGAGATATATTTTGCATTTGACTGCCCCATGTGGGAATCTATCAAGCTAGTATAGTCCTTCTTTTCCCATGTCTTTCCCATATTTTCTGGAGAGTATGGGTAGAACTGTAAAACTGTGTTTGTAATCAGGAAGCTGAGGGATTCCTTGTCGTAATATCAAAAACATAGCACCTGCACTACATGTGTTTGAACTTTCACTACTATTGCTGTAAATAAGTAAAGAAAATATTGTGAGTTTTGTGGAAAAGTTTTCAACTTCCAACTTGAATATTTTGTTTTCATGAGTTTGACATCAGCCTACTTTTTTGCCTTCTGCAACTTTGCCAAGTTGTTGTTCTATAGCATCTTCAGTGGAAAGGGTGACAGTACTTTCCAATCAAGTTGTACCTTTTATATGATTTGTATTTTAAGATTTTGTGTGAACTTCCCACCCCCCCTCCCCCTTCCCCAGTGTATAATGATATATATAACTTTTAAGATTTTGTATCGTAGAGAATGATTATGTTCCGAAGGATTGCAGAAGTGCGTGTTTGCTTTAACTATGCTTTATAATGTTGTCATACACCATAAACTCACCTTTTTACCAATTTTATCAAACCAACTTGAGCTTTGCCTAAAGTACAGTAAGATCGCCCCTTAAGTTCTTTTATAACTGACCGCTAATTAGCAAGTATGCAAGTTTTTTTGATTAACTTCCATTGGATTCTAGGATTTTCATACCCTGTCCATGACTCTGTTTACAACTTGGCTTGCTCCCCTTTGCTCCCCTTCCAAATTTCATCTGCAACAGACAGAAATCTTTGTCGGGATTTTCATATTTGTAACGTTACCATAATACTTGCTTCATATTTCTGTAAAGAATTCCCTGTTTTAGTTGCAATCTGCCATGTTTGTACGCTTTCTTAGCACACTGTATCACAAATTGACAATATTTTGAAACTGAATTTTGCCCTGGTTCCTTTTTTAACCATAATAGTATGTCAATTCCAACAACTACAGTACCCACATGATAATATTGAGTTTCAAAGTGCAGTGCATTCCTTAACATCATCAGTTTACCGCTCCAGGAGGGAACTTCCTCCAAAGTTGTAAACAATGATATCAAACTCGTAAATAATCATGAAGTACTGAAGAGAACTTCCATTTAGAAAGTTTCAAGTCACAATTTTAATTGTAAACTGATGCCACAGTACAATTTCCATAAAGACTGGGAGGGTCAAGGTATACAATAGGGGGGATCATTTCGAGGCAGAGCATGGAAGTTTCAGGCAGTGTGCATGTATATTATTTTAGATCCTCCTGCAAGCAGGAACTCGCGAAGAACTGGCTTATCAAAGCCGCAAGCTGACCGAAGTCAGTATCTTAGATTCATATTTTAACGTCCATGATTATGAATTGTCAATTGTCAACAACTCTGTAACTGGACGACATACATTAATCTTGGAGTGACTCGAACTCGGGATCTTATGATTGAAAGGCACTGGCATGTAAACTTTGTTTCTTGTGGTGAATGCAGACTGTAGCTATGAAATGCAAATTTGCTGTAAAAGAATCTACCAGTTATAGATAAATGAAGTTCTCACTGGCATTTGCCTGAATTACAGCACACATCATTTTATTATATGCTTATGAGAGCAGACGAATAATATTTGCTGGTAATAAGTAGTATTATAATGCTTAGTCTAGGTAAGGAAATCTGGTCAAAAAAGAATTTCCACTCGTGTGCAGTTCTCCGCGTCATCTTACCGTCACCGGCGTAAATTTAAGGGTACTGTGTATGTCCGAAGGAATATTCCATTTCTGAGAGAATGCATGCTTTGCTTTATATATATATATATACTGTATCCTTCACATATATTTACTTTGCTTTGTGAGCGAAGATGTGGATAATTGGTGAGTCTTGGTTCTGAGAATGCAGAATATGTATACAGTACATGTTTGTCATATATTACATTCTACATTGAAATACAGTATATACTTATAAAAAATATAAAAAATAGCGTAATTAGTTAATATTCATTTCCCCCCAAATACTAGATTTTCAATTCAATTTGACCGTAAATAAAGAATGCCTTTACTTTCTCAATGCATCAGGACTGTTCCTACTCTTTGGTCTTTGGGTAAGGAGTGACATCTATGCTTTTATGATATACTCATACTTGACTAATGTTAATTAGTGTTAATTAATGTATTAGACTATTAGCTAATATTAATTTACCACAATACTAGTGTAGAAATAGACCTGCAAATTAACTTCAATAGAGTTAAGTCTTTCAATGATTCTTGTGCTAAGGTTTTATCAGTGTTGCCTTGAAGTTACTGCTAATTGTCACGTACTCAACTGGTATTCAACATTTTAACATTGTTTTAGTTTAAATATTGATCTTTATCAGCATATTAACTCTTATCTCTTATTATTGACAGTGTATTCTCAGACATAAAGTAAACACTTTAGAATGAAATGGCAAAAAAAATAAATAAAAAAAAAGGTTTATGGTATGCTGATCTAGATTCCAAGTTCATCTGGTCAGACTTTTATAGAATGTCAAGCTCTGGACATGTTATCTGACTGTGAACTAAGAGTAAAATAAATACTTCAACTTCAACGACTGTTGACCGAAATATTTTGAAACCAACTTTCGCTGTTGTGGGGGGGTAATCCAACTCTGCTCAATCTCACAAAACCTGGCTCAAAGTAAATGAACAATTGAACATTGACTGGGAAAAGATGTAAACCAAAATAAGCCCTATAAAAATGAAGATTTTGGACTAGTGTGTTCAGTCTTATGTAAGGGTACCTGTACACACATGTAGTCTGTACATACAGGGTACTATCAGCATATACATTGCACAAAGTAACTGTTTAAGACAGCGCAGACCTTATTGCTACAGTACTACAGTGTCCAATTGATTGTCATCAAATGTTCTAATTTTGCAATGGGTTATGAGCCTCTGCCTTAGTGCTTTAACCTCTTTTCTCTTTTGTCTCAATTTTGTTAATATGCTCTACAGTACATACACAATCACAACATTAGATACTTTGTAATAGAAGTAATCCCAACAAGATAGAGCCTGGACATAAAATCTAAAAAATACTCCTCGATTTCAGCGACTCTCTCAGCATTCCTGATAAGTCCTTTGCATTCCACTCAGCATTGTATCAGTTTCAAAGGCCTTAAGACCTGGATTCTTTGAGTGACCGGAGTGAAATATGTCCTTTGCATTTGTATCAGAACTTTCAAAGGCCTTAAGATCTGGATTCTTTGAGTGACCAGAGCGAAATATGTCCTTTGCATCTGTATCAGAACTTTCAAAGGCCTTAAGATGTGGATTCTTTGAGTGACCCGAGTGAAATATGTCCTTTGCATTTGTATCTGAACTTTCAAAGGCCTTAAGATGTGGATTCTTTGAGTGACCAGAGTGAAATATGTGCATACCATGGCTAAAGTTGTTACAATGCTCTATGCTTCTCTGTTAGCATTTCTAACATTTTTTGTTTTTTTACCCAAGAATGCGTTTATTTACATGGTGGACTGGGAGTCTCCTTTGCATTCTTAGTTTTTGTTAGTGTTAGTTTTCCTCATTTCATTCCCCCCCCCCCATTTTTTATATTTGCTTGTTTTTCTTGTTCTTTGAAAAATACGTACTCTAAAAGTTTTTATTGTTAGAATTTCTTAGAAGTCTCTTCATCAATCAACTGTATGTTAAACTTTATGTGATTTAATACGGTCTATTTCAAAATTATTGTTGTTGATAATTATTGATGTTCTCACCACCATGTTAAATCGGTTTATTACATGATTGACATTATTAAATGAAATAAATTGAATTGCAAGTTTGAAATTTTGTTGTATGCCTAATGTAGCCTGTTTGAGTTGAGTTTGGTGAGGATAAATGTTATTTGAAATTATTATACTGTACCAAAAAAAAACACCCAGAAGAACAAAAAAGGCAAGGGTTAAGAGTTCAACAAATGAAAAACTATATATTCAGAATTTTTCAACTTTTTTGACAAAATATTTTTTAGCATTTATGAAACAATGGATCATACAAATTAATATTTAGGCCTTCGCTGAAGAGCAGAAGTCATCATAAATTAAGCCTTCAAGGAGAAATCCAGAGATATAGAGGACAAAATTTAAAGGTAAATATATATATCTTGAAAAGAGTACTATTACATATATCAAGAGTCTAAAGTCATCCATTCAAAGACACAATCCTTGATCATAACAACAAAATTAATTTGCAAGTAAATTCATAATTTAATTTTGCCTTGGGGGAATTGGACATTTTTACTTTCTCACATGTACTAAAAAAATATTGTGTATGCAAAAAGCAAATCTAGGTACCATTTCTTCCCCTTTTTTTTAATTCTTTTTACATTTTTTTCATTATTTTAAATGAATGTGAAAAATTGGCAATTATGATCTCCATCTAGGAAAGACTTGTTTTTATGATAGTCTTGAAATGATACCAATTTAGCAAAACAAATTCTGCTTTAACATGCTAGTAAGTACTATATTTTAAGTATGTATGTATTTCTTTTATGGGATTTGCCATTAAAAATGATCTACGGTCCATGCACAATTAATAATAACGACAAAAGTTCTCCAAAAGTTGCCTTTTAATACTCCATACAAATGACACGTAAATTGAAATCATGGAAAGAGCTTTTATTGCAACAACCGCCTTGCTCACTGTGGGCCACTCTGGTGAAAGCTGCCGTACGTTGCCATGGTTACACTTCTCTTCAAGTTTCAACCCAAGAGATTGCGATTGATTGTTTCAATTTGAAGATGTTTTCTAATTGTTTATTGTCCCCAAAGTATTAAAACTTAATGAGCTGAGCAGTCATCTCTCAGAATAGGATGAGGAGTCGTCTGCTACTGTCGAAGACTATAGTCATAACCTGTTGAATACATTTACAATACTGTATGCTGACTATTTCGTAACTTGATGCAGTGTGTAACTGTGTTCCAAACCCGATGTAGTTTAAACATGCAATAGTGTGCAGTATTCATGTGTGATGTATGTTAAAGCATATATGTAAAATACACTAAATGTCAAACTTGTAATAAATATAACACAGAATTATTTATTTTAATTTTTAATTTTTTAATTTTTTATTGTGGTGTGGCTAGGGCAGGTTTCCAGTGACCTCAGGGTTGTAACTGTATCTAGTTGAAAAGTTCTTTGCGCTTTTCAAGCTTCGATAATATTTATTTCGCAATTTTATTATCCGTCTCCAGCCCTATACCCATGCATTGTCCTATCTACCTGGACAATACTGACTTCCAGGACACCGCCCACTTGCACCTTCAAGTCAGTTCTTTGCTGTTCATATAGTTTCCGATATTTTTGCCAAGTTATCTGATTTGACTGTATGAGTACTGTTGTCCAGTTTGATTTAAGAGTTCTCATTTTCATACATGCTTACTGGTGAATTTTGTACTCGAGTAATTAATTTACAAGTATCGAATTATCTCCCAAGCATCTTTCTTCGAATCTACATGTAAGAGTTGCGGGATATGGGGTTCTTGTCAGCAGCTAGCTGTACAACAAGATTATTGGGAATCCCCCTAGTGGTCACGATGTGTGAGGACAACTGACCACTGTATAACAAATACAACAGGCTAAAAACAAGAATAAGACTGGCTGTTAGGTATAGAAAATAGTTATATTGCTCGGTCACACATGTGTGCAACATAAAGAATCTTGGGAAAGTACTCTTTACTGTTACACAATTATTAACAATGAAAACTAGAGATATTGATATAAACAACTAGGGGTGTCAAGTGGCCACAAGACTAATACATGTATGTGCACATTAATAAAAAAAGAGATAGAGCTTATCTGGCGGGCGGGTCTGTATAGTCCAGCAACACGGCACGGCAATGTAGTAGAATAACTGGTAGGCACGGTGATGCAAGGTTTAATAAATGAATGTCCGATAGCAGGAAATTACGAAATAGAAGGTGAGAGGTAAGAGTTCCGTGAATATACTCCAGTGGATATAGATACGAGGGAGAGTTCCAGGAATACTCCAATAAAATATATATATTCAAAGAAATGTTCTTCCCAAGGAGAGTAGGTAAAGTCCAGGTACAAGAGACAGTAGGTAGAAGACTAGGTGACGTCCACGTAAAAGAGTAGGTGAAGTCCCGGTAAAAGATAGGTTAAAGAGTAGGTGAAGTCCCGGTAAAAGATAGGTTAAAGAGTAGGTGAAGTCCCGGTAAAAGATAGGTTAAAGAGTAGGTGAAGTCCCAGTAAAAGATATGTAAATACAAAATGGCAACTAGCAGCTACAGTAGAACACAGCTCTCAGTTCCATTGAATCCAATAAAAACGATGAAATAATGTTTACAAGCGTACAGCAAATCAATTATAGACAATTAATTCCTCGGACAGCAAAAGTTATATGAATGTAGATAAATATGTATTCTTTACGCACAAGAAAGACAACTTCTCTAACTATTTTTATATATATGTATACTGTAATGTACAGACTATGATATCAAGGGTGGCTAATATATACACATGCCCTGTTGACTGGCTGAGAACTCAACTGCCTCTCTCTCCTAAAACACCTTGGAGGAAGCACCTAAACCACAGGGTAACAACATGTGACCCTCTTAACACCTCTGATTGGCTATACACACCCTAGATACCAAGAGTAACACTCAGAACCAATCAGAGCTAATTACACAGGCTAATCTACATACAAATGTCTATCCTATAACTGAACAACTAAGACAAAACATCCCTTATCTAAGAAAAGAAAGTAAGAAGAGAAGATGTTTACTGCAACCAGCAACTTTGGCAGAACAAAGAAAGTACTGTTGCCACTGGCTCACTACTAAATATACAGGGGAATATGAGCACAGGTTGTGGAAGAGTATAGGCATACCTATTACATAACCACTAGGAAGGGGAGAACAAGAAACAGAAATAGAGCTATTTACATCCCCGCCCGCTTTATATTGGCTTACACTGCCAAATGAAAACTTCTTGCAGCAAAAACCACAAAAAAATTTTTAAAAAAAAATAGAAATGACGGAAACATACAGCATATACTTGTGAAGTATATATCCAACCTGGTTAGGCTAGAAGGCTGTAACTAACACAGTTTCCTAACTTCCTAGGACAACAGTCAAACAACTTCTAGCTTGTACATGTGAAAAAAATACAGTATCTCCTAAAACAATCGGATCCTCTGGCAAGGATCATACCACAAAGACCGGTAAGTCTTGGTACAAAAATACAAATGAATACACAATAACACAACTTATTTGAAGAAATTAGATGCTCTAGCCTTACTCAAGCCATCTTCTAACCATTGCATAGAAATAACAATGGGTGAAAAATCATTACTTATGATATTATTGACACATGACTCCTCGGGAGGTAAACCTTTGGTCCTACGTGACCGTCTGAGATACAAGGTGGGATCTACTTTAACTGATTCTAGGGCGGGTGTATCTGGAAATGTGGTGAGCACAGGGGGGTGTGTTGGTTCCTGCCCATCGGAAGCGTCTGTGTCTTCATCAGCACTATGGTGGTCTACGCTGTCCTCATCATCACAGCTGCTGGTACGGTTGGGTATCTGTCGTGGGATTGGTATCCGAAGTAGTGGGGTCACCGGACTACTATTGGTACCTGTAGGGGCATCGTCCTGGGGAGGTGTGTTTGTCTCTTCCATAGTTACTGGAATACGGCAAAGTTTTAAAGCATTGCGGTGGAGAACCTTTTCCATGCCGTCACCACATTCTGGTTTCACCCGGTAGATCGGTAGATGTATGTTGGGTTGACCTGTGACAATGTGTGGCTCTGGGTTCCAAAAATCCACTGTTTTATGCCTGCCGTCAAAATGAAGACGTTTTACTAGGACACGCTCACCTCTGGATAAGGGTTGATCTTTCGTCTTTCGATCGTAAAGTTTCTTTTGCACAGCAGATGCCTTCTCCATTTCTTTCTCTGCAAGTGTATGGGCATGGTGGAGTCGTTCCCAGTGAAAAGTAACCCAGTCAGATGACATCGGTCTCTGGTTGTCTTCAGGTGTCGCCATTTCTAGATCAATGGGTAGCCTTCCATGTCGACCAAACATTAAGTAGAAGGGAGTTTGCTTTGTTGAGGAATGCTGGGTATTATTATAAAGGTACGTAAGTTCTGCTAGATGTGCAGGCCACTGCTTCTTCTTTTCGTCGGACAATGTACGCACCATGTTTATAAGGGTACGGTTGAACCGTTCACATAAGCCATTTCCAGCTGGGTGGTAGGGTGTAGTTCTGCTTTTGTGAATGTTATACATTTGGCAAAGTTCCTTAATTAACCGGGATTCAAAGTTGGCACCTTGGTCTGACAGGATTCGTGCTGGGCAACCATATTTCGTGACGAAATGCTGCCAAAGGGCTCTTGCCGTTGTTACTGCAGTTTGATTTCTGGTGGCGACTGCGACTGCTAATTTGGTGAAGTAGTCAGTGATGACTAGGACATTCTCAAAACCATCTGTAGAACGATCAAGCTTTAGAAAGTCAATAGCTACAAGTTCCAGGGGGGCTGACACCTTAATATTAGCTAGTGGGGCTCTTGTTGTCGTCGTCGGTGGTTTAGCTAGATTGCAACGTTTGCATTCTGCACAATACTTCTGGACATCACTCCTCATGTTGGGCCAGTAAAAGCGCTCTTGAATAAGTGCCAGTGTTCTGGTGGCTCCAAAATGTCCTGCTTGGTCGTGTAAACCCTGGAGAACTCTGATTTTCAAACTGGACGGCACCACAAACTGCTTTACTGGGTCTTGGTGACCACTTCTCAGGATCTCTCTATAGAGACACCCATCAAGTATCTTTAGGCTGGTCCACTGTTTGAGTAACAATGACACCTCTGTCGAGTCACCATTGTATGTTGGACGCATCCCAGAACGGACATATCTCTTCACTTCGGCTATTGCTGGATCTAGGTCTTGTCTGTTCCTAAAGTCGTCATTAATGCTTGGTGGAGGTTCCTGATTGGTTGTTTCCTGCTCTGCCAAAGGAAGAAAGCAATCTGTATGCTGCTGAAGGTTGTAGATAATCTCATCGTCTGGTGTACTACAAGGGGCTTCTTGAGTCTGAGTCATACGGGGCAGTGCATCAGCATTGGTATTTTCTCTGCCTGGTTTGTACGCAATCTTATAGTGGAAATTCGCAAGTCTTGCTACCCATCTCTGTTCAATGGCTCCGAGGTCTGCTGTAGCTAGGAACTGTAGGGGTTTATGGTCTGTATAAATAACAAATTCAGCGCCGAGTAAATATGACTTGAACTTTTGAGTTACTGCCCAGGAGATTGCTAGTAGTTCTAACTTGAACGCACTGTAGTTCTGGTCATTTCGTTCTGTTTTTCGGAGACTTCGACTAGCGTAAGCTATGACTCGTTCTTTGTTTTCTTGAACTTGTGTCAATACTGCCCCCAATCCTGTACCACTAGCGTCAGTGTACAGTCTAAAAGGCAGTGAATAGTCTGCATAGGCTAGAATCGGAGGTGAGGATAGTTCCTGTCTTAGGTGGTCAAAAGCATCCTGACATCTGGGGGACCATTCAAAGGCTTTCTTTAGGGGTAGCCCATTCTTTGGTTTAGATGTGAGCTCGTACAATGGGCCTGCAATCTTTGAAAAATCTTTAATGAATCGCCTGTAGAACCCTGCCATACCCAGAAAGCATCTCACATCTGATACAGAGGTGGGGGTGGGCCAGTCTTTGATGACTGCACACTTTTCTGGTTCAGTAGATATGCCCTCTGCCGACACCACATGACCAAGGTAGTGTACTTCTTTCTGCAACAGGTGGCACTTACTTGGTTTAGCCTTCAACCCATGCTTACTTAGTCTGTCCAGGACATTCCCTAATCTTTGAAGATGTGATGGAAAATCTTGAGAGAAGACGATGATGCCATCTAAATACAAAAGTACAGACTCGTAATTCATGTCTCCCAGACAGGCCTCCATTAATCGTTGAAAAGTCGCTGGAGCGTTGCATAAACCGAAGGGCATTCTTTGAAATTCGAACAGTCCCATAGGTGTTGTGAAGGCTGTTTTCTGCTGATCTTCGGGATTCATGGCAACCTGCCAGTAGCCACTCACCAAGTCTAGGGTGGAAAATAATCTGGCATGACCCAACGCATTTAAGGACTCATCAATTCGGGGGAGAGGGTAGGCATCCTTCCTAGTAAGAGCATTTAGTCTGCGATAATCCACACAAATCCTTATCTTTCCATCTTTCTTCCTTACTAACACAGTGGGAGCTGCCCATGGACTGTAGCTTTCTTGGATGACCCCCTTTTCTAGCATCTGTTTGATTTGATCTTTTACCTCCTGGTAAAGTTTGGGCGGAATCATTCTATATTTTTCCCTCACTGGTGGGCTGTCACCTGTTGGAATTTGATGTGTGATAGTAGCTGTACACCCGTAGTCACCATCATCTTTAGCAAAAACTTCTTTGTGGTCATTAAGAAATTTAGCAAGCATAGCCACCTCATCAGAACAAAGAGTTTCAGTGTTGACATTAACAGGTACTGGTAAATCTCCAGGTATTTGAGAGTGAGCGCTTTCATTGACCACTGTAGCATGCTGCTCAGAGATAACAACTTCTACTGTTTGTTGATCAACGTGCACTAAGTTTACTTCTGGAGTCTGATGATGTAATACCTCCACCTCATGTAATTGTGCCAAAACTGAACCTTTCCTGAGCAGGATGTCACTGGTGCTGATGTTGAGAAGTCTAATGTGCACTTTATTATTAGTAACCGTAGACAATGATTTGGCCACTAAAATATCCTTTGGTAAGTTGTTTTGGTCATCAGGTAGTGGTTCTATTATTCCCTGACCACAAGTTCTCCCTTTCCCTAAATCGCAGTAGCTCTCTATGATCATCTCTTGTCTGGCAGGTAGTAAAACAGATTGGCCCCTGGGAATTGAAACTCTACCTATAATGCCTGATAGATTCTCACTCTCTGTTCCCCCTTCTTCAGCCATCTGTATAAAGTGTAGTACTTCTGCTGTTTGAGCACACCGATCTCTGGATGGATTCGACTTCATGTTCGGACTATTAAATAGCATCTCTTTGCAAAGCCTTATTGCGTTCATTCCTAATAGGCAGGGAATGCCACTGGCAGCATTCTCAGGAACAAGGAGGGCTATAATATTAATTTCAACTTCAGAAATGACTAGCTTCACTTCCACACATCCTGAAAATGGAACAGGTAAATGGTTTGCACCTTTAAGCCTGAGCCAATGCAGAGGGCCTGATGAACGATGTCTGTCAGCCAAGTGTTCTCTGAAGTATTTTTCTGATATGGTCGTCACTTGTGAGCCGGTGTCAATGATACATGGCATAGGGTGGCCCTCTATTAGAATCTTGGTGATCATGTGACCTCCAACGACCTTGTCTCTGATGTCCCTAGTCGGTATAGATGAGCCTAACGAGGCAGAGCATTCCATAGTTTGGCTCACAACTATGGATTGGTCTCGTTTGGGTGAACCGATGTTGTCTGGGGTTGGAAAGGGGTAGCATCTGCAGACAGGTGTGGTGGGGGCCCTCGTCTCCTCCTACAATTCCTGGCAACATGGCCCGAGATGTTGCAGTTTCTACAGATCGGTCGACCATCTTCTGTAAACTGGTCTGAAGCCCTTCTACCACCGGTTGGTCGGTTTCTCGGCGTTGCCATGGCAACCATAGACTGCAAGTGCAGCATTTGTTGTTGCATATTGGAGAATGCTGCCTCCATCGTTTTCTGCCATTCTTGGAAGGCTGGGTTTTTGGGCGTTGTACTTTGGACCGGTGCAGTCGGGATCCCTACTTGATGAAGTTCAGCTGTGATGACTTCCGCACTGTCCATCCTCATGGCTTTTTCTAGCTCAAGGGCCTCATCTTTGATATCTTTGAAACTGCTGTCGCTATCCTTCCTGATTTCTCTTCGTAGCTCCATCTTGATGGAGTTGCTGGAAATTCCCTCGATGAATCGATCTCTAAGGGTTTTGTCTTTTTCAGGTAGGGATGATGGGTGCTTTAGGATTTGCTGCAAAAGTTCTTCCAGGCATAGGGAGTATTGCCTGATGGTCTCATGCCTATGCTGATTTCTGGCGTAGAAGCGACTCATCAGTGTCGTCAGGGGCGTATTGTCCCCATAAATTTTATCTAGATGACCAAGCACTGCATCAATGGTTGAACGTTGGTCTTCCTCTAGAACGAGCACCTCCCTCCGTGCTACACCACCCAGATACCGAAGGGCCAACTCTACTTGTTGGTCCTGGGGGGTCCTCCATGCTTTGAGTGCAGCTTTCAGGCTAGCTTTCCATTCCCCCCAACCAGGGTCGTTTTTACTAGTTGGGGTACCCACAAAGGTTGAAATGTGGTGATTAATGGGGATATAAATTGCAGGGAGAGGCTGGTTTCCCGAGCAGTCAGGTGTCACTGAATCAATATTATCATTCATGGTTATTCTCAATGGTAAACAGTTTGTAAGCAAAAATATATAGAAGTACTGAAGAAACCATATGCAAAATAATGAAATGTGAATAAAATAAGTCTCCTATCAACCAGTCTTATTCAAGTACAACAACATTTGAAATAAATACTATATAACGACAATTGCCATTTGGGGAGCAATAATTGAAAACCCCACTCGTACTACCAATGTAAGAGTTGCGGGATATGGGGTTCTTGTCAGCAGCTAGCTGTACAACAAGATTATTGGGAATCCCCCTAGTGGTCACGATGTGTGAGGACAACTGACCACTGTATAACAAATACAACAGGCTAAAAACAAGAATAAGACTGGCTGTTAGGTATAGAAAATAGTTATATTGCTCGGTCACACATGTGTGCAACATAAAGAATCTTGGGAAAGTACTCTTTACTGTTACACAATTATTAACAATGAAAACTAGAGATATTGATATAAACAACTAGGGGTGTCAAGTGGCCACAAGACTAATACATGTATGTGCACATTAATAAAAAAGAGATAGAGCTTATCTGGCGGGCGGGTCTGTATAGTCCAGCAACACGGCACGGCAATGTAGTAGAATAACTGGTAGGCACGGTGATGCAAGGTTTAATAAATGAATGTCCGATAGCAGGAAATTACGAAATAGAAGGTGAGAGGTAAGAGTTCCGTGAATATACTCCAGTGGATATAGATACGAGGGAGAGTTCCAGGAATACTCCAATAAAATATATATATTCAAAGAAATGTTCTTCCCAAGGAGAGTAGGTAAAGTCCAGGTACAAGAGACAGTAGGTAGAAGACTAGGTGACGTCCACGTAAAAGAGTAGGTGAAGTCCCGGTAAAAGATAGGTTAAAGAGTAGGTGAAGTCCCGGTAAAAGATAGGTTAAAGAGTAGGTGAAGTCCCGGTAAAAGATAGGTTAAAGAGTAGGTGAAGTCCCAGTAAAAGATATGTAAATACAAAATGGCAACTAGCAGCTACAGTAGAACACAGCTCTCAGTTCCATTGAATCCAATAAAAACGATGAAATAATGTTTACAAGCGTACAGCAAATCAATTATAGACAATTAATTCCTCGGACAGCAAAAGTTATATGAATGTAGATAAATATGTATTCTTTACGCACAAGAAAGACAACTTCTCTAACTATTTTTATATAAATGTATACTGTAATGTACAGACTATGATATCAAGGGTGGCTAATATATACACATGCCCTGTTGACTGGCTGAGAACTCAACTGCCTCTCTCTCCTAAAACACCTTGGAGGAAGCACCTAAACCACAGGGTAACAACATGTGACCCTCTTAACACCTCTGATTGGCTATACACACCCTAGATACCAAGAGTAACACTCAGAACCAATCAGAGCTAATTACACAGGCTAATCTACATACAAATGTCTATCCTATAACTGAACAACTAAGACAAAACATCCCTTATCTAAGAAAAGAAAGTAAGAAGAGAAGATGTTTACTGCAACCAGCAACTTTGGCAGAACAAAGAAAGTACTGTTGCCACTGGCTCACTACTAAATATACAGGGGAATATGAGCACAGGTTGTGGAAGAGTATAGGCATACCTATTACATAACCACTAGGAAGGGGAGAACAAGAAACAGAAATAGAGCTATTTACATCCAATTCAAGGAAAATGAAATTAAAATGATGGTTTGTTGGTAGACAGTGCATTTCACAGCAGCTTTTAACTAACTAGTACTATACTATTTAATACCTATATGCCCGTAATACTGTATGTGAGGCAAACATTGTTATTGGATTTGAAGTGATTGCTTAGGATAGTCATTG
Organism: Apostichopus japonicus; assembly: GCF_037975245.1. Classification (NCBI taxonomy): domain Eukaryota; kingdom Metazoa; phylum Echinodermata; class Holothuroidea; order Aspidochirotida; family Stichopodidae; genus Apostichopus; species Apostichopus japonicus. The sequence continues at coordinate 16,429,252 of NC_092562.1, forward strand.
CCCATAGACTATTTTTTTACCTCTTGACTAATATAGATAAATCTATAATAATATAGTAGTCTATCTATGCATTAATCATTACTGTCTTCAGTGATCAAGCTATATTGATAAAGAAGTTATGCAAGCTTAAATGTCTACAGACACCATCGGTTTACAATTTATGTGTCTTGTTCTCAGTGCTCAATGATGTGAGCTTTTGGTGCCATGTACACCACTCCCCCCCCCCCCACATGTGGCGTCTGTCACCTACAGTGACCTCCATTTCATGCACTAACTGCCAAGTTAATTGCCACATTTCATGGTATCTACTTAAGTATAAAAATGTAGTAACATAACTGCACTATTAGCTACAGTACAGGGAACCTTTGGAATTAAAGATGGGGGAAAAAAAGGGATTACAAGTGTTTCACAATAATTTATGGAAATTTAAACCAGTGTTGTGTGTTACAGCATGGAGGTCTGTTTTTAGCCAGTTGTTTGAAGATGTTAAGGTACTGTGAAGGAATTTACTGTTATTGATGATGGGGGAAGGAAAAGAAAAGTCACCCAAGATGGAGCCCTTGCACAAAAGCCCAAACAAGTTGAACTACCTCTCCACCGCATCCCTCCACCCCACCAGCTACCAGGATCTCCACCCCAGCCCCCTAACATTGAGACTGTAACAGTGTGATATAGTGACGTTGTAGTGTCGAGCAAAAGTATCACAAGAGCCATGTACTGAAGACTTTCAACGTTAGATCTCGTCTGGCTGTTTCTTCTGTTCCGACTGTACTCTCTTGCCATTGTCCTGAGCTTTGTATATTGTTTTACTGCATGTTTTAAAATGTCTTATGTTTTCATATTCTTACGATTGTTTGATACTGTACGTTTTAGGTTTTTATATTTTAATGTTTGTATCTCATATCCTGTTTTATACGAGCATGCAATTACCCTTGTGGTTTAATAAAGTTGATCTAATCTATTGAAAGGGTCTACAATCGTCGACAAAAATAGATGGGACACCCCACTCCCTGTATCAATGTTGCAGTTTCTGAGCGCTTTTGGCTACAACATTGAACGGGGGGAAGGGGGTGCGCTTAAACCAATATCGCTCGTTGCTGCTCATACTGTCCCATCATTTTTGTCGGGGATTGTAGATCCTACTATTACAGTACTACATGATCTTGGTTGAAGCGTATGATGAGCAACTGACCTAAACATGTGTTACAAGTACCGAGTACATCTGGACAAAGAACACTGGCATATTGTTTTGAGACAGTTTGCTGGTGGTATAATATACAATCTGAACTTTCACTGGAGGCTCTTCAAATGGCAAAGTTGTTATGAGTTCATTAGGACCTAACCCTACGAGATAAGTATACTGTTGTGTAAAATGAACTGTAGTGAATAGGGTAGGTACAGTACGAAGACTAATGTGCATACATGTACAAGTATACAGTACAGTTGATATCCGCTGGTATTCACTTGGACAACCCTGCGAATAGTTTATCCAGTGTAGCATCACAAAGTGCTATGTAAAATAGACAAGTTGCTATACAAGGCCAAAGATGTATAGCGGGGTTTTTTTTGACATAGGAAGCATACATAGTATATTTTATCAGACAAAATTCAGATCCTTCAAAATTTGAACACTAAATTATGATATTTCTCTGTTCAGCATGGCAAGATTGGGTTGGTTTTCAGAGAAAGTAATGTAATCGTCTAGACCTGAGGACAACCATTAAAATAAGCCTTGAATCATCATAATTGAAACACTACAGAAGTATAAACTGAGGTGGTGGAGCTCTTAGATCTATCGTAATACGGGCTTTGATTAATCATTTTCGATTTGTTTTAGCATTAAAAATATTTCTTGTTTGGCACAACAGGGATGTCATTCACTCCTCTCTTTACAGGTTTCCCTTCATAGTAAGTATCTCTTCCAGCCCATCAAAATTGGTGACCCGTTGAGCACTAATATACAATTTCCACTGACCCACTCCTGGGTAACAGTTAACCCCCCCCCCACCTCTCCCTTCCGAATCTGTCACTCTGCAGACCTATATGACTATGGAAAAATTCACATCAGCAAAATATAGCAAAAATGTCTTTATCCAGAAACTTTCCATTTTAGTAAATATAATCTCATGCAATTATTCAAATCAGAAATTCATTTATTTTATTTTATTCACTCTCTCTTCTATATTTGAAATGATTTTAGATATATTTGAATTGTATGAAATATTAATGAGTTGGAAATTTAATCAGTGCAAAAGGCATTTTATATTTCTGATCCACTTGCAATTAATTTCCATATTGTAAGGAGCAGAAGATTATCGTCGCTAAAGCAAACCGACACTTCAGATAGGTGAATACTATTTATGCTGAACATTTAAAGCAGGCCTGTTAAATTGCTTCAAGCGGTATGCAGTAACTGTACTTTTTTATACTAGTAGCATAGCAAAAATCACCCCAAAAGAATAGCTCACCACGAATAGTGTGAAAGGTAACTTATGTTTTACGAAATTTATATCCTTTGGCAACACCTGGTGTTGAATTAAAGCGATCGATATTTTGCTCTGGGCTCTGCTTTTCTGTTTGATCTAGTGAACAATTAATGGAAAAAGGTGTGTCATTGTCAATAACATTAATTTTCTTTGTTTTTTTTAAGGGAAAAGTAAAGAAAAAGGAGGTGGCATAAATAACAGAATTTTTGTGATTTACATATAGAATTTGCTGAGTAATTTGTTCAACAGTCAGTGATATAGTTACAGTATATATACATGCTTTGTATGATGTTATTTGGAATTTGATCCTTATCATTTGATCTGCAATATAAATCAGAGAGAGAGAGAGAGATTCTATAGAGCATTGTCTATACATTACTGTACTGTACAGTATAGTACTGTACAGTACGGAACTCTACTGTACTGCACTGTATAGTACTGTACAGTAGAGAACTCTACTGTACTGCACTGTACAGAACGGTACTGCACTGTATAGTAAAATAAAGAACGAAACTCTACTGTACTGTACAGAACGGTACAGTACAGTACTGTACTGTATAGTACTATACAGTATGGAACTCTACTGTACTGCACTGTACAGAACGGTACTGTACTGTACTGCACTGTATAGTATTGTACTGTACTGTACAGAACGGTACTGTACTGAACTGTATAGTACTGTACAGTACAGAACTCTACCGTACTGCACTGTACAGAACGGTACTGTACTGCACTGTATAGTACTGTACAGAACGGTACTGTACTGCACTGTATAGTACTGTACAGAACGGTACTGTACTGCACTGTATAGTACTATGCAGTACAGAACTCTACTGTACTGCACTGTACAGAACGGTACAGTACTGGAACAAATGCAGACATTCATATGGCCTTACTGGATGTGAATAAGTTCAGAAGACAGCCACAACCAGTTTTGGACAAATTTCCAGTTGTAAATACTACTCTTTACTGTACTCTCATGTTATGATGCTTCAAAACAATTCATACTGACAGTATGAACAGGTTCTTATTAACCTTTGTTTGATAGAGACATACTGTAAGTTTGGTTCCCTAACGATGAAACCTTAAAGGTTGTTAAAGGTGCTTCATGAGTTGATGCAGTTATATTTTTCTCTTTTTTTTTATGCTGTTCCCTATTGTTCTTTTATTGTAACTCCCATAAAATATATGTAATTAGGGGGGTGACTACTTAAAACAGTTGATCAGGAGTCCCAAGATTCATGATTTACTGTGGAATCATTGGAATGGAACGTGCAACTCCCTTTTAGCTTTGGAGATCTGTGGATAGTAATTGACATCAGAAACCTTAATCTGGAAGATTTCAACCCAGTTTAGCATGTTCCTCATTTTTCCTTCCATCAGCCCTTAGGAAACTTAAGAAGTATTTGACACAAGTGTCAGCGATGATCGCAGGCAAAGGAATTAACAAAAATGGAAATCCAAAGAGAACACTGTGTAAAGTACTAAGTGGTGCATGTATGTACCGCTTTATTAATGTTCAGCTGAATTGAACATATCTATACAATAGCTACTGACATTGACAAACATTTGGTCATAATGAATTGATGTTCATTCATACTTAGTAAAGATTCCTAAATCCTATTGGTCCATTCAGGTCAGCTGACCGTGGTTAATCCTGTGAGTAACGCACGGCAAAATTACGGGGCATCACTTTAATAAATCTTTGGTTATATGTAACCAAAAATGTTTTGTTTTATGATTTTTCCCCCACACAAATGGTAGTCTATGAATGAACGGGGTTAATCCGCCCTCGTGCATCGCTTGCATTATCCCCCGATCGTGCATTAATCCTGTGAGTAACGCACGCTAGACCGTTGACTAAGCCCTTATTTATATAAATGCATTTGAAACATGACCTGACATATTCTACGGACCATTCTGTGGAAATCCATGTTGGAAAAGAATGATAAAATGCCCAAAGTATCAAATGATACTATGAATTAATATATTGTAAGCTTCGCTTTTCTGTTCTGTTATTCTGAACTACCAGCAAGCCTTTCAAAAGTCTTAAATTTTTTTCTTTTTTTCTAATTTTCTTTCTCATTTCCTCCTCTTCATTTACAGTACTTTGACAACGTCTTCATACCAATTTTCATCAAACCAATTGCAGCATCATGTCAGGAACAGGTAAAGCTCGTATTCAACATCCAGCTCCAGAGTTCTCTGCGAAAGCGGTAAATCCAGATGGAGAGTTTGTGGACTTAAAATTATCAGATTACAGAGGTAGGTTTTAATTGTTGATCAAATATTAGTAGTGTTCAATATTAACTGGAATAAATTTGCAATTTTCTTTACACCGAGCAATGGATTGGTGTGTTTAAACTCGCAATCAGAATGCACTATAGCAGTGATTGTTTTATTGTATTTGAAAACTGCAGCTTTGCTGTTCCCTGGATCTGTCAAAACCAGCATTACAAATACACATTTTCCCCCTATAAAAATGACTGCTTATTACTTTTTATCTATCAGCAATCATTGGCCACAAATTTGTGGTATTGAAACTTCAGTAGATGCAATGTTACCAAAAAGACCCCAAAAAATAAATAGTTCAAGGGTGCAGATGTTGTGAGGAGATGTGTAAGTCTGTTGTTGGTAGATATCCAAACCAGGTCAGTTTCAAAAATTTTCGGTACATGAGATATGAACTGAGCACTTGGTAAAAGTATAATACAGTTTGATAGAGTTTTGGGACATAAATTTATATTTTGGAAAGCAAATATCAAGTACCCTCTCCTCTTACCTGTCTTCTGAAGATGTGCACATCTAATGCTTGGTAGTTAATATCGCAAAATCTCCAAACCTTTAAGGTTGGAGATTTTTATGCAAACTTTATTTCCTATTGCCAAATAACAAGAAGGCAGCTGTACTAAACTTGTCAATTGTTTTCACAATTGTTAGTTGATCTTGGCTCTTATTATTGTAATCAGTTCATTCTCAGCACATTTTATTCTGTTTTGGAAACAAAATAAATTATGTTAGCACTATGCATTCTGTAAAGCTTACCGAAACTTTTAACAGCAGAATAGCGAGATTTCAATTTACTTTACAGATCTATTTATGTATTGTATGTAATATGTTGAACCCCTCCCCTCGGCTCCCACACCCCACTCTCATCCCTAGCTTGTATCTACAGGTACCTACTGTAATGCTGCTTTGGTTTTCAGCTTCCATCAAAACTGTAGTAAGCTGCTTCAGCTTTACTTTCACTCATCTTGTAAGTTTTTTTTGTACAGACGTACACCCTAATTATACAACCACTGAAACCAGACTCAGAATTTCCCAAGTTTTAGCCACTCTCTGCTTAAAAAAAATGTACCAGTTGGCTAAAATCAAGTTCTCACTGATATTTTTGTGAATTACTGTACAGTACACATCAGTTTACTGCACAGGCATTTGAAAGCAGCAGCCAAATAAATTTGCTGATACTGTATAAGCAGACTTGGTATCAAGGCTAATATGGTAGGTGTACACATAAAATCATGCCACTTCTTAGACTGAGGATATATTTATATATGTTAACCAGCTTACCTTGAGGTTCTTATTGTTTACTGGCAGAAAATTACCAGTGCCTCATTGTCTACTGAAAATACTATAAGTCCAAACTTTGAGACCTGCAAGAGTGAACTCGAAGAATTTCTGGTTCCAAACGAAAGACAGAATGAATTGAATCTGTATCTGTCTTTCCCTGAAGCGGGGAAAAAAACATAATAATTGACCTCCCATATTTGTGCATCGTGGCGTAATTTTTTCTTAGATAATGGTAGTCTGGTCGGTAGATCTACGTAATGAAATATTGAATACGGTGAAGATTCAGAGTTTTACCGTGCTGTGACTGCCATATCACAGAGTTTTAAGTTGGATCTGTATTCTGAGAAAGGGGAATGATTTATCCAGCCGGTATTGCGTAGCAAAATGCTATGCAAAATGGCCAAATTTCTATGAACGGTGCAAAGATATAAATTAAGCATTTTATATATAGACAGGAACCAAAGCTGTACAGTATTTTATAAGCAACAAAAAAGTTCAGCACTGTCCTTCAAAACTGCTGCACAGAATCTGTACACTTAGTTTTGCCCTGAGTGGATGTCATTAAAAATGGGATGGGGAGAGGGAGAGGGGGGGGTTGATTATTTTATATCAATTCCTCCCCCTTGGTGAATTTTAATATATCTATTAACTTCTCTCCTCTCTTACCTGTCTCCATTCTATATGCATTCAAATCCACCTAGCTTACAAAAGTTGGTAAACATTTTAAGCACTGTGCCCCATTGCCCTACTTCTAGTCAACGTCCATTTCCTCTGTTGGGGATTCCCAAAGAGTATGTGGCTTCCCAAATTAAATTCCAAGGCATTTTTGTGTACTTATTCAACTCCAAATTTTCCAAAGTCACATATTTTTTAACTTTCATTAAAAGGTACAGTACTAATTGTGATTTTAACATTACCGACCAATGTTATTCAATCTCAGATCTTAGTGTGGTCCTTCTGTCTTCAAACCATGTTCATGGCTGATTTTAAAGGAATTTTGCAGTTTTAGATCAATTGAACTAAAAATTCAAAAACTTACGTCATTGCCCTCTTACCTAGAACCTCCACATATACAATCTTCATAACTTATGATAAAACAAGTTGAAAATTGTTTTTCTAAAAAAAATATATAAATATTTAGTTCCACCATGGAGGTAAAAAGCAGGCCTCCATGGTTCCACTGGATGGTGGTACTATAGTTTTGTCATTTTATCAACTTGCTGTGAAACAAACATTTAAGTAAAACCCTGTGCATGAATAGGCACTTGTGCATGAACAGTATAGATGATGGCATGAATGGCACACCATGATTATATACATCATTCAATCAAACATGAGTTAACAACTCTGCCAAAAATATATAAAGACTTTGTGGAGGTTTTATGGGACACACATGAGATAAGACTCAACTGTGCAAGGTTTAGTAGCCTTGGTAACACAGGTCTGCATTAGAGGTAACACCTACCATTTACAACACCTGCACTTAAAAAACACCTATGAGGGCTGACACTAAGTAGGGAGTTGTAGCAAGAAACATCCACTGATAGTCAGGACTATGATAGGTTTATAATGTGCAAATTTCTGATTAGAATAAAGCTACGCCCGCCAGGGGTATATACTGTAATTACCTACAGCATTGAATACGAACGGAATTTTAATTTCTAAGAGTAGATATCCTTTGAGCTAATTCGGTTGAAAAACCAGTCTTCCTAGTTCCTTCAAGTAAAATGAAAAAAAAAGAAAAAAGAAAAGGGAACATAAGTTGAAAAGAATCTTGCTACATGTTGTACCATGGATAAAACATACAGTATAGTGCTTGCTTGCAGCATTTTCCCATTATTGCAAGTGAATTAAAAGGTTGAGTGATGAATAAACCCTTTATCGTCATACATAACTATAATGGCCTTTTTAATAAATGTTTTGAGGACGGAGAGAAATCTATTGATGCGAGTGGTTGGTTGAACAAATTACTTTTTATGATTATGGATGGAGGGCTGTTGTACTTTCCCAGAGCCCAGCAGCGTTATATGGAGTCTCGCAGCTAAAACACACGGTATTGAGCTAGAGATGGCAAAGTGGTTAGTTTCTCAGGGGAATCTGCGTGCTAGACAGTTTGGCTGAATGGTTGATTTTACTTGCCGGTCGAATGTGATTAAATGTAAAGCTGTTCTTTCTCCAGGAATGAAGAGTCATACTGTACATCATATCATTTCATTAAATATTATTATTATCATCATCATCATTATTATTATTATGATTAATTTTTGGGCTGTCTGCTTTGTTTCAATGTAGGAGGCATACATCGGTACAGTATATATTATTTTGCTATGATCTTGTCATGTCTAGGTCTCAGTATTAAAATTGTATTGAATTGAGTTCAAGACAAAGCTGAGTATGGTATATGGTTACAATGATGTACTAATTTGCATATAAAGGTTTTGGAATAAAGGTAAACCATGCAGGGTTTGGACACAATATACCGTAGCATGTCGCAATCATATTTCTGTTAATTGTGATGCTTTTGGGGTTGTACAGAGTCATGGTACAATCGTGAAAACAGGATGGATGCATGGCTTGATTCATAGACTGCAACCATGAAATAATCAGTTTTTCTGTACTTATTCCGGGGATGAACAGTATTTTAATAATAAATTGATGGCCCACAGACTAATCTTGTTCAGCACTATACATCTTCTGTTTTAAGAAACTTTTCAAATTTGGCAGACTTTAATTTCTTGCTTGTACTCTGTTAAATAATTTGGCACTTACTCTTATTGTTCTTCGCACTTAGCACTGTAACGTCTTCACTGAACTTTCTATTTGTGTAAATATTATTTTCAACTGATGATTTTTGGTCATTGGAAAACACAGAACATATTCTTGTTTGACAAATCTTTTACCTAATCTTTTATGACGGTTTGCCCGGCTATGACCTGACCCCGAGAGTCAATGACCTCCCCTTCTCGTTCTACCACCCAGCATACTGGGAACTTATTTTTGTACATGAATTTCTATCGGTTCAAGTCTGACAGAAGTTTTGGTAATCAGGAATTCTGTCTGTGTTCACTGAGGAGTAAAATGTTTTGTTTTGGGAATATTTCATCTTACTCAGAGTTCAGCAGTTACTAACATGTTAACCTGATATTGAAGTGAACTCCATGGGGAGTGGAGTGGGTGGGAGGGCAATGACACATCAATTCAAAGTAGGTAGACCGGTAACTAATATGGGGTGGGGGGGGATGTCAAGTTCATCGTCCAGACGTCCGTATACAGTTATATGACCTTTGCCTATTTAAACAAACATACTTGAGGGATTCACTTTGGTTGGACAATTTTAGAAGTGAAATTTCTGCCACAGGCTACTTAAAATCCTGCTGGCTGAGGATCCCAGGGGCACAGAGGGGGGAGGGGAGGGGGAGATTGCCATCTCCCAGCCTCCAATAATCTTCTTGTACAGTAAGTGTAGTGCCACCATGACAATTTAAATTCCATTGAACATTGTTGCACAGTTAAAGCAATTTACTATGCTCACATAATATACATACAGTTCTGTACTTCTTCTGTAGACAGGACTTAGCATCATTGGTTTAATACAGGTCTGTTATTATGTCAACACATTCACTGCTATCTAAAGCTATACATCCACTGTACAGTAATGCATTCACACTGTTTTCCTCCAGTGATCATGGTTGCCTGGACTGTTTCTATGGCAATATCACCATATATCAAGAAGTGGTATAGTTAAGGATACAGGTTATGATGTTTTAGACAGCTGAAACGAACAGGCAGAGATCAGAAAGAGAGAGAGAGAGATAGCAGGTTTATCAACAGAGTTAGCTGTCACGAGAAGAATGCTGACGAATATTAAAACTATAAAAGAGAGCTATAAAGGAAAGTGGAGATAAGCAGAGAAAATTTATTTTGGCTCGTTATTACTCTGGTCGTGATTCAATTACAGCAATACGGTTTTGGAATGGAGGTCGCACCAATTGTAGGGGATATGTGTACAGTAGGACTCGGTGACTACAAGGCTATCTTCAGTAGATGTACAATAAACTCTATACATACTGCAGGGTATACAGTAGTGCTGGACATATATGCTTGTGCAAGAAAGATTTTTACACACGAATGAGCTTACACAAAATTGCTATTAGTGTCTTTTTTGTGTTATTTATTTTGTTAGGCTGCGTAGTACTTTCATGTACTGTAGTCATCAGTGGTAAAGGGTATTACATATTGTACAGTTTGCGAGCCCTTGAGAACATTTAAAGCTGCATTAGAAATCATGTAGGATTCTTAGAATTAACACCGTTTCCCCCTTTCTTTCATGTTACTTTGAGTACATACTTTACTTTTCATCCCTTCCTGAAACTTTTGATTAAGACTTAAATATTCAATTTGAAGCATAAGAAGAAGCCAAAAAGAAAAAAGGAAAAAAAAGGGAAAACCTATAAATTGAATTTTGCAGTTTGGGGATTTTTATTCTTCTACTCATGATTTTTTTGTGTATATTTGCCAACGTTTCAATTGCTCTTGTTTACCCAAACACTACTAAATTTACTTTGTTTCTCGCTTACCTGTCTGCTAACAATCTCAGCAATCTCGCTTTTAGCTGTGTCGAGAGCTGAAGGTAATCTTTTAACATTTTGCCAGAGAGCGGACCCCTCTGGTCAATAAGCTTGTCACTCGTAAATATCGAAACCTGGCAAGTTTCGATAACTACAATATACTTCACATTAAAGATGCTTCTTTATTAATATGTTTTGTCTTTATGACAACTGCATAAATTTACTAGCCGTATTCCACTTTGTCAACTCTACTGTTGCAGTTTTAATACCATCTACCTCAAAAAATTGGCAACTTTTTAACTCTCAACCCTTGTGTGCCTACTCAATCCTTCCAAGGTTCCAAATCGAACATTTTGTAAACGTTTAATGGGATTCCGCTGACTGTTTTTGATTGACTTGGATCGTGTTGGTTTGCAACTAATTAGCTCTTACATGTAGATGCAGAAAGAGCACTTGTACACAGTGTCTAAATAGATTGTGTATACAATCCATTGATCATTCTATGTCATCATGTTAAATTGACAACACTCTGTAAACTTTGTCCTTCCTCAAATTAAAGTCAAATATATGTTAAGTTGACTTTTATCTTTGAAGGCCCCATCTCGAAGTAAACCAAACTACTGTAAATTGTAAGTTTTTGATGGATTGATTGTAGATCACCTTGCAAAGAAACAAACCCAGTGGGATGGATCAGGCAGTCATTTGCAAAATGATTTCTATAAGGCAACTGCTTACTTATTAATTATTTACAGGCCTTGGTATTAATGAGCTTGTCATGTACAGTACAGTAGATTGAGAAAATAATAATACCTACGAAACATTGTAGTATAGCCTATTGAGATCCTTACAGAAGATTGATGGTGTTAGATATAGTACTGTTGAACCTGTATTTTGCATTTCATATGCATAATAAAAGTAATACAGAATCTTTTACACTATACTACAGTAGTCTACTTGTACAGTATACCTCCATAAGGATCAAATAGTTGGTAAAGTTTAAGTAGTGAGTAGAAGATGGACAGAAATATACTGTGGATCTTTAAAGGTGCTGACCCACATGCAGGTACATGGCAATAATACAATAGTGCAAATACAGTAGTTCATTCGTTGAAAGATGGAATGTTCCATTCAACGAGGCGCAGCCGAGTTGAATGGAACATTCCATCTTTCAACGAATGAAATATTTGCACTATTGCACGAATGGAAACCATTCATTATTTGTTTTATACAACATATTATATTAAGATGGGTAAAATGCACTCATGCATCAGATTGTTTTGAACAGACATGGTTCTCTGCTCTCTAACCATTGAAAAAGTGCTACCAAAAAAGTATAACCCATGGTTCAATTCTATGGTACTACTAGTAAGTTTGACTTAATGTACTGTATTATAGCTGTACATGTACAGTACTGTACATGTACTGTACATGTACTGTATGTATGTACAGTAGCTGCCCGTACTGGTCTGTCTGATGTGTATGGTACTATTTTTTCATAGTAGGGCCAAATGGTGAACAAATAAAGGAGTTACTAATAACCTTTCTTTTATAATCCCCTTTCATCTATCTCATCGCTACATGTATGTTTGCGTGTATGTGTGCGTGTAAGCATGTATGTGTGTGTGCGTGCGTGTGTGTATGTGCGTGTATATGTACAGTATATGGGTTTTTTGTATGGATGTACATACCAATTCTAATTCCAATCTCACATCCATGACACAATTGGAAATAGTTTAGCATTATGGCCCCTTACAGATGAGACAAACTGTGCAGTAATTATAAGTGTCATGTAAAATGCTCAAACATGCAATAATTGTGGTCATTAGATCCTACTGCATGTTGCCCAATTTGTTAAATTGTACAATATTACTTCAAATAGCCAATTGATGAAGTCAGCCTGTAATACATGCCATGACATTGATATTGCTGTATATAGTCATTCAGGTAAATAGGAAATGAAATGGAAAGGTTTGGTTTCTTTATACAGCATCTGGTTACATTATAAACTATTTGTGTGTGTATATAGCTAGTTCCATGGTGATACAAGATACCTTTAAATGATTGTTATTGGTACAGTATATTAGTAGATCCTCAATGGAATACCGAAGATATTAATAACAATAGAACTCAGATCGTTACAGTACTGTACAAAAATGTTACCACTTTACTGGTAACGGTATCGCAGCATCATTTTTGTGTATAGCTTGTTCCATGGTGATAACAAGATACCTTTAGATGATATTGGTATATTAGTAGATCCTTAAATGAATACCGAAGACATTAATTAATCACAATGTAACACAGATCTTATAGTACAAAAATGTTACCACTTTACTGGTCATGGTATCGCATCACCAAGTTTCTCGCAAACATGGTCAAGTACTCAAATTATGTAAGTGCAAAGATGTATAGCAGTTTTTGTACTGTACATTAACCATCTACTGGTACAATTACTGGTGTACAAATTCTCCATGAACAAGGAATCTTTGTTCAAATTTTGTGGACATAGCAGTTTTTGAAGGCTCTGAAATTTGACTCTTATAAAATACTATGTATAAATTTGGTTCCTGTGAAAAAAAAAGGCGAAATTGCTACTTCCACTTCTTGGATTCACATAGCAATTTGACATAATTAACATTTTGAAATGCACGATACTGGATAAATAATGCCAGGTATGAATCTGGTTATAGCCTCGCTGCTTGACAGTAAATTAGTTTAAGAAAATCAAGAAAATATAACAATTACTGATTTAAACCAATTACTGAAACCGTAATGGAAAGTGGCCGTTGGTTCGGTAGTGAGAGACTACAGGAGCACACATTTTCTTATTGCCTCAATGGTCTTGGTATTGCCATGTAATTTGCAGTATTAAGCTGTGCAGTCCCTTGCTGTGTATGTTCAGTTAATTCTATACTGTACTGCATTTGTTGTATTATGAGTTGTATTTAGTTAATGCATTTATTTGGCAGATGGACTAACAGCTTGAGTTGTCATTTCTTCTTGGTATTGTGAGATGGATGAAACCAAAATTTGCTTTCTGTTCTGACAGGTAAAGCTAAAATGTGGTAAGGAATTGAAACTAGGACCACATGGTAGTTCATCCAGGCGAGTTATTTGATTCGATTGTCGTAGCTATATGCCCGGGAAAGTACTTAATTACCGTACACCGTACATGTAGATCATGGACGAGATACTAAATTTTAAAAGTCTACTGTACATAGGCTCTTGGAAACAGTTTTGTTTTGTACATTTTCACTACTAAATTTGTTTTAAAAATTTGATCTGTAAGTAATGGTCCAAAAATTATACTTTTTTGTGTTGTAGATATTTGACTATGTAACTGAATGTAATGAAGATAATGCAAGATGTAAGAATGTAATGTAATGTAAGAATGAAGATATATGTAACTGAATGAAGATAAGGAAATAAGATACCCTAAGAACATCAATTCATAAGCAGTAACTCATGAACAAGGAAACGTGTGGTTTACACCTCTTTATACATCAAGTCAAAAAGTATTTCTTATAGATCTATTGAATCATACCTTGTCACAGATTTTGCTGACAACCAAAAGAAAATGGATAGTTTCAATTTTGCAGATGTTGCTTGATAACTTCTTAATTTCTTTTGTAAGGCCAGGTGGTATTGTCTATTTAGCTGAAGTATTGTTTTTCTCGTTGCCCAAGGCTGAGAGGAATCGTGAAGCACCTCTGTGAGGGTGACTTACTGTAGGATGTTGTTTTATCTTTAAAACTCAAGTGGTGAGTTTTGGTATTCAAGGTGGTGACCGCACACAATAAACTGCTTTAAACTTGGTTAGTGCAAATTTACATTTATGCACTAACAGTGCTAATCTGTGACTCCGTAATTATTATCACATATTTCTAGAACAGTATGTAAAGACAAGATAAAAACTTCTTTTACTATGAAGTGCTTTGGAATATGAGTTACTTTTCACTTAAAATTGACTTTTGAAGTACAGTTTGCAGTTACGTGACTTTACGTATTAGGCATATATGCTCTGTGAATGACTGACAGCTGTTCGCATGGCGATTCTATAGCAACCTCTACCACTTTCTCTCACACCCCCCCCCCCCCCCGCACCCCATCTCTGTCTTTCTCTTTCTTTCAGTATTTTATAATATTTGCATTCATCTTCAAGGGGCTGCCCTACAGCAGCATTTTCATGGTTTGGGGCTACTGTATATTAAGGTTACAAATGCTCAGAGAGCTCTATTTATATCTAGTTAAATATTGCAATGTATGTAAATAGTCAATGACTGAACAAAGTAACCTAGAGCTGTTAATTCAGTGCAAAGGGGAAGAGTTCCTAGCTGCTGAATTTGCTGCTGAACTTGATGTTGAATGCCATGTGTTGTCTACTTACATAATATAATTCATTTTTGTTTTTTAACCGTTAAGTTTTTTAATAACCAGCTGGCAAATGCTAAATTTTGTGGAATAAATGTCATTGAAGAGGCTGTATAATGTGTGTGAACACAAAAATAAAATAAAAAAGTCCTATAGTAATAATGTAGCTCGGTAGAAATAAGTTTTTGAAAAGAATTAAAACTGCATTGTTAGAAAAAACAAGACTGTAATTTGTGAACATCATTTACCTCACTTCTCCATTAATAGCTGTCTCCACTCAAGTAATGAACTTTGTAGATTCACATTTGACCCAGTCTGCAAAAATTCCTGTTAAATCTCCCAGTCCTAAGTTCCTGTGTAGTACCACATACGACATAGTGGTACTTGCATTGTTTTCTGTGATGCTATAAGAATTAATACCATCTTGAAAAACATTCAATGTTATGTGTTTAGTAGATAATTATACTCGCTGTTTCTCTTGTAAACTTGTCTTCCTCTAAAGTCTACTGATTCCAGTTTTGCTCAAAATCAAAGTACTGTACATATGTGTACTAATTCACAACCGGTGCAGTAATATCTACAGTACTTACTTCATTCCTCGCTTACCTGTCTCCCCACAACCTTCTAAAGCACCTCATTCTACCGTGCCTAGAATGAACTCGTAACCTTTTAACACTATTAGTCCTCACTTTACCTGCCTCCAGACAATTAACATACATGTGCTCCAATTTACCCGTAACACACTTTTGATCTAGGGGATTCCCTATGATAAACTTTTCACCATTTATATCATATTCGGGTGTGTTTAATAAGGTGGATTGAAGTACACACGTCTGTCTGGAGCCTGGTTAGTATCGTCGTAGTTTGGACGGTTTCTAAAACATCCATCTTTTGCCCGACATACAGTAGGACAGTCACCAAATTTTTTTTTTCAACTATCCAGTCGAGCAAACAAATCGATCTCATATTCCGATCACATCGTGTTTTTTTTTTCTTTGTCATTTGCAGGAAAATGGGTGGTGCTGTTCTTCTATCCTCTTGACTTGTAAGTATACTGAGCCTCTGTTTAAGCTAAATGATCTAGATCGTAAGCGTTTTGACTGTTTTGCCTCGAGAGATTGACTCAAGCTTTAATTAACTACTGTACTGGAAGTTCAGTGTCAAAGCAGATCTCTCCAGTGTTGGCTCTTGACTTTCAAGTACCATGTGCTAGTACTCGTGCTAGGCTCATCCTAAAACAGCTTCTCGCATCGATTTTTTGTGAAATACTACAATATTTAGCCACAAGTTATGCCAAGCTGATTTTCATTTTATAAGTGGACAAAGAAGTGTAAGGGGGGGGGGGGGGGTTTGGTTTGTATTGAAGTTCTTCTTCACTGTTAATTTGCATTGAAGCATATTGTCATGTAGCAATAAAGAACATTTGTAACATCAGTATAGAAGAAAACATATATACACCTAAGAGTTATCATGCAAATGTGAATGGGGACACTGCAAAAATACAACAAAATAGTAAAAATGGATGAATTTATGAGCTTAATTTCTTAGGAAAATGGCGCATGGTATCAGAAAGAGCATATTAGCAACTTGGTTTAATCTTAATAATAAATAGACGAGAAGATAAATTAATACGACTAGAGACTACAGTGTGGATCTAAAAAATTTTGAAGTTTTTACGTTTCCCTTTAATAAGCATTGCAGCAGTATGTAGCGAAACTTGAATCAGCAATTGATATATTCAACAGTTCACTGTCATTGAACACTGGCCTATTGAGCTATATGGTAGAATTATATTACCCTCGCAGTCTCGGGAATCATCCTTCACTGTCGGACGAGAAACAAAACGCTGAATGCGATGGCCCACGGCAATCTAGTTGAAAGTGCATCGCCGTTTTGCCACAAAATAAAATTAATGACTTTCGTCACGGTCAAGCAGCATGTAACGTACCTCTCTCTCGAGGGAGAAGAACTGATCTCGGCGACGGTGAAGAACCGTTCTAAGTCTCTTCTCCGAGGCGTCCGGCAATCACAAATTATGCAACCGGCCGGCGAGGGACAGATGTACATCTAATTATTGGTGCAAGCAAAGACATCACTCAGAGCTCAGAGCTGTCAACAAGTTTAAAAATTACATGGTTGCTTAGATGAGAAACTCACAAAGTAGTTCTGCATGGACAGGATCTGTGAAGAAAGCTATAAAAGAAGGGTTCTATTTTTTTGAAACAAAATTAACAGGACAATGAAAACACAGTTGAAATCTAATTGTGCTCAAATCAATCAATTTCTGGAAAATAGGAAATAAGGGAAGTTACAGGGTTGAGGCCAACATAGCCAATTCTTGTAGGTCTGTGTGAGACATCAGATATTGAGATCCACTCTGAAAGTTAAAATTTAGTGGTAAATATGTCTGACCTGCTGGGATGTTCTGTGTGCTTCAAGTAATAATATCCAGTGATTGGTAGAGATTGCTGAAATGATTGACAATAAATTGTGTCTCTACAGTAGTTGGCAGTATAATGCTACAGTACCTGAAATATGAATCGAATGGCTACGAAGATGTACAGCTGCTTAGTTCTGTGAATAGGTCTTTGGCTGTTCAAACATGCCGTGCATACAGTAGATGTTTCTTATTTAAAGAATTGGTCAACAAGGTTAATAAATCTCCTTTTAATGTCTTTCTCTTTCAGTACATTTGTGTGCCCGACAGAAATCATAGCATTCAGCAACAGAGTACAAGAATTCAAAGATATAAACTGCGAAGTTATCGCAGCATCCTGTGATTCAGAATTTAGCCATTTAGCGTGGTAAGTGTGACAGCCAATTAAAAGCTTGATCTGACCATTTGCACAGGCCAGGACTTAGCAAATTAGTGAATAGACCGGTGAAGAAATTTGTCGGTCTGCCATAAAACGGTCGGGTTTAATCTGAAAAAAAGAAATAGTATATAATAAGTGCAACAGCATTACCAGGGGCGACATAGTGCTTTAAATTGTTATTAGTTATTCATGGAAGTAAAGTATTGAATGTACAGTAACTCGGAAGGATCCAATGACAAATTATTTCCAAAATATCTCATGTGTGTTCTTAATACACATCAATTAAACTGATGTACCAAGACCTCAAGTTTTTTTTCTCATCTCTCAAGGCAAGTGGCAAGTTTCATTGCCTCAAGAAGTACGGGATTGTATGATACTACATGTGATGCAGTATTTCTCGGGTTAGGGTTAGGGTTAACCCTAACCATAGGGTTTTCACGGTCCACAAGATACGTCATTCATCGGGCTGTATCATGCATGATGACATTGCTGGACATATTAAACTGTGTAAAAAACGGTTCTCTTGAGAAATACTGTCACATGAGGATTGGCTGACTGATGACTTTGCATCATGAATATTCATTAATATTGGTGTATCATTTGTAAAAGTTTATTTGAGACCTGGCAAATAATTTCTCTATAGCAAAAATCTATGGTCAAAATCTGTGGTAAAATGGTTAAGTTTGCTGTCCAAATGCAAATATGTACATAGAAGTTTTTTGCACCCTGAAGCATTTTGTTTGCACTATTTTATGCAAAGTAAAAATTCATAAAACTGATGAAAAATTCTATTCTATACATATTTATGTTACTGAATCAATAATGGAAAAGTGACTAGGAAATTTTTTGACTGATGGGAATTGAATGGAACTGGGTGGAGCATGATCCCTTATTACAGCAGAGAATTGGCTACAGTATGTAGGGAATCACCATCAACTAAAGGCTGGATAGCTCAGTTGGTGTAGAGCCTTGGGGCTTGTGACCCAGAGGCTACTGGTTCAAATCTTGTCATAATATTTCTCTGCTCTTTTCCACATATATTTGTGAGACGAGTAGAACATCAACACCTAAAGCTTAAAGTAGGAATGGTCTTACTGCTTAAAATGCAGGTCTACATTATATATGAACTTTTGCCAACCACTTCAAGGTAACATTCAATCAAAACGTCTGAAAAATTGTGTATGCAGTGTTATACACTCTTTTGAATGTTTCTGGTCGGCTCTGTGGTTAATGCAACCTGCAGGAGGTCTGACATCATCATATTTCAGGGAAACCATTCCCGTCAAGGAAACATACAGTTAACGGAAGTTCCTGTCACTGCTAGTTTTATATAATTGATGTCATAGAGCGTAGCATGATATGTCATTGAGGTACAATAATATCCTCAAAGAAGATAGATATCAAAATACTTCATTGCAATTTTTTTTTTTTTTTTTTTTGGGGGGGGGGAGGTTTGTAATCTTTATTGTTTTGTACATACATGAGCAGTATCTTTATTATTCCTGGATAGGCTGTGTGTATGTGTCCAATGTATCACGACTGCTGCAAAATATTCCTGAATTTGGATTTCGATCTGGTGTTGTCCAAGATGCACGTAGTCTCTTGAACAATACAATGAGGATGGGTATTGATAGTCCCCGGTTATGGATTTTGTGATTTGTTCACATAAATTTGTTTTAGCAATTTGATTAAGTTTGTACAATACAATCAGGAATGAAATTAAATTGTCACTTTATTGCTGAACTGAATCGGTTACTGGATCTCTATGAATCCCTGAATACCTCTTATGCCATAAAATTATGTCTCTTTAGTTTGATGGTATCAATATGGTTATCTCACTCTACCATACCCCTTCCTCACTACCTCCTCGTCGCACCCCATATCCCTCCCTTATAGTTATCTCATCGGGTCGATATTTTGTTTATATTGGTGTGTGCATGGGGGCATTCCCAAGTCATTCCACACTGTAGATATTTTGTCAATATAATTCCTAACTATATACAAGGCTGATGAGATATAGGTTACACATCTTTATATATGTAGCATGCATGTGTCAGCATAACTCTTTATTAAAGAGTTATGCTGACACATTGCATTCATTAAAAGAAGAAATGTGCTCAATGTACAGTGGTCGTAAGACAGGAAATAGTTTTGTTTGATCAACCGTGGGAAAAGTCCCCAAAATCAGGAAACATGAATCCTGTCTTCTCTTGAAATTAGTCATTGGAAATGTAATTCTTCCAGGTAAAGCATGGATATAATAGACACTGGGGTGTGAATACCAAGAGGATATCCAAGGTGTTTAGGGGGGGGGGAGGATGGGAGTGAGGGTAACCAGGGGGATTAACTCTCTGGAAGGTCACCTGCTTTCATCAAAAGAATTCAGAGGCATCCATTGAGCACTGTATACAAATTTACTTGTACCGGTGCCTTCCAATCGTAAGGTCCCCAGTTTGAGTCACTCCAAGATGAATGTATGTCGTCCAGTTACAGAGTTGTTGACAATTGACTATTCATAGTCATGGACGTTAAATATGATCTAAGAGACTGACTTCGGTCAGCTTGCGGCTTTGATATAAGCCAATGATGGCTTCTTCACAAGTTCCTGCTTGCAGGTGGATCTAAAATACATACATACATACATTCACCCATACTTACTTTTCCTGGTTATTCCTAGCCATTACTGTGTTTAGTCACAATGACAAATTATGTCTCTTTTATACAGTATGCTATGCATAGAAATAGGTAGGAAAATGTGTACATGAATGTGTCTCCTATGTTGTAGAAGTGTTAGGATAAGTGTATGGATGGTAAATTGAAAAGAACTATATATACTGTCAACAACATATTAATGATTGTGTTCTTCATGTCTTTTAATTCCCACCAGGACCAACACACCAAAGAAAGACGGAGGCTTAGGTTCCATGAACATACCACTACTAGCAGACAAAACACATGCAATTGCCAGAGATTACGGTGTGCTGTTAGAAGAGGAAGGCGTTCCACTAAGGTTACCATTCATTTCAACATTTTTTTTTTTCACCGTCATGCTTTTGCTTCATATATTCATGTGATCTTCCTGGGGAGGGGGTGGGGTGGAGGGAAGGTGGCTATTGTGGACATTCTTTTAATATAAAATTCTGTTATGGTAGACCGGCATTTTAAATTTTTTAAATTTTAAATTTTTACAAATTTTACACCGTTTAATCTTTAAATCTGGGTGACACTGCATTTCAATAGCATATTACCTCCCATTGCTCATTTGAAAGACAAAAAATTGTCTTTTGTATGTATAAGTTTAGATTTACTTCATTCCCCACTTACCTGTCTCCCCACAACCTAAGCACCGCATTCTACCGTGTCTAGTATGCCCTGGTAATCTTTTAACACTGTACACCCTCACTGACCCTAGTGACCCCCTTCATTTTTCTACCACCAAAGTGTCTCATAGTGTTTTCGGATTGGGAAAAATTTTTCGCCGAAATTCACCCGGATACCTTGGATTATTATACCTAGAAGTTTCCTATCAGGAGTTCTAGACTTCCAACATCTTTTCCAGCCGGATAAGTATCCTTTTCTTGTAGGGAAGGGTGTTTTTGGGGGCTGTTTTTAGTGTACACTCTCGCCCATGCGTTCGTTTTTTTAGCGTAACGTTGTTTTCACAGGTAGTAGTTCTGCGAGACTACTTCGTTCGTTTTCAACTCTAGTATTTAAACAGTGTAAATATAAAATATAATGTCATTCTTAACCTGTTTATTGACCGCTTTGTGATGGTTAAAGAAGGGTTCTTAGTTTGATATCTTTTAATCTTTTTCCGTTGGTTTGGTCAATTTTCTGGAAAATTTGTGACAAATGCATTGAGGCTCCTTTAAAGTTTGAATGGGGCTATCACAAAATTGACACATACGTGAAGTTATGCATTTCTTCTAGTAGTGGCTGAAAATGATCAAAGATTTGACTTTCCAAGCCAAACTATGCACAGACAGCGATCGAAAAAAAAAAAAAAAAATTGCAAGTGAGGCAAATCACAATTTGTGAAAGACAAAAAATGGCAGAAGAGGATTGGATTAGGAATTATAACCTCATCCTAGATTTGCTTAAAGAGCTCTAGCTCTTTCTCCTCGACATATTAGTGTTGGGTATAGAGCCGCATCAACAAATTTATCAAAAGCGTAGCTAGCTCACCGAACTTGCCCTGACCATAAGTATAGCTAGTTTGTCAAAAGTGTAACAATTCATGATTATTAATATTAAAAAGAGTAATCCGCATAGACTTCTGGTAAATATGATCAGTTACCGTGTAGTCATAATATTAATACCATGTATGTAGGCCAGGGGAAGTCATGTCAGTGCGACTAATGAAGATAGCAGAAATGACAATTTGAATGTTTCCACAAATCACACCGACAGAGACTCATTGTGGTTAATTCTGCCCTGTAGATATACTGTACTGTACACATCAATGGTACATTTAAGGATGAACTCAGTAACACATATATTCTAGATTGTTCAGTTTGCCCATAGATACACATTAATAGTACATTTTAATGGATGAACTTAGGAACATATATTCCAGATTGTTCAGTAGAGTCATTATGGTTAATGCTGCTCATAGATATGTGCATCAATAGTATGTTTTAAAGGAGGAATGATACCGGAGCTTAGGCAGAAGTTTGGTCTTAAAATATCATAACTGTGCAAGAAGCATACATGAGTGCTGGTAATGTTTACAGAGCTATAGATATTCAGGCTAAACTATATGCTAAGTAGCTGGAAGGCTCCTTGAAGGTAAAATTGATGATAACTAATAGGCTCCTCAGTACAGGCCAGAATGTTCTAACAACTCAACCAAAACATGTTCTGTTAACTTCATATAAAACCTTTAAGCAACCTTGGACAACATTCAGTTCCATTCCTTTATGACAAATATCTATTAAAATCTTTTGGAAAGTATCAGGCTTGGGGTAATCGTAATCAGTAATCGTAATCGATTACAATCGATTACATTTTTTGAAGTAATCTTAATTGTAATCGATTACTTTTGTGAAAATTACAAAGTAATCGTAATCGTAATCGATTACAAGGGCAAAGTAATCGTAATCGTATTACATTTATGATTACAGTGAAATTTGAATGAGAAGGGCAAAATTAGTAGAAAAGATTAAAACTAATTCTTACTATTGGCTTTTAGTGTGACCAAAGAAGTGCTCCTGCTTCTAGAATTCTCTAGCACAATAAACTTATACTAAGAAGTACTGGGGATTTGATCGCCATATTCAAGGATTTTTTATCACATGAATTATTCTGTTCAATGCTGCCTCTCAGCGTTCACAATCCTTTTGCATACACAACTGGTTGTCTGTTTAATTGTCTGTTCATTCATACTTAGTAAAGATTCCTAAATCCTATTGGTCCATTCAGGTCAGCTGACCGTGGTTAATCCTGTGAGTAACGCACGGTAAAATTACGGGGCATCACTTTAATAAATCTTTGGTTATATGTAACCAAAAATGTTTTGTTTTATGATTTTTCCCCCACACAAATGGTAGTGTATGAATGAACGGGTTAATCAACAGTCTAGCGTGCGTTACTCACATGATTAATGCACTCCGGGTGTTAATGCTATCGCTGGATGCACTCGGGCTCCGCTACGCTCCGCCCTCGTGCATCGCTTGCATTATCCCCCGATCGTGCATTAATCCTGTGAGTAACGCACGCTAGACCGTTCATTAACCCCTTATTTAAATTGTATTTTTTACTGGACTTATGGGTTACACATCTTAAACGTGTTAAGGCATAAATGTGTAATGCCTGGTAGGAATTGTAGCTATACTTCCACAATTTTGTCCGTATACTGTAAATGCCCTTCCTTTGCCCTATTTCATTGCCCTATTTCCCGGCAGAGAGTTATATTAAACAGATATGCAGAGGATTGTGCAAGTAACCACAATGTAATCATGATTGTAATCACGATTACATTACAATGTAATCGTAATCGATTACTTCAACTTTAGGCTGTAATCATAATCGTAATCGTAATCATACATTCTCAAGTAATCGTAATCGTAATTGATTACATTCAGATGTAATCGCCCCAAGCCTGGAAAGTATTATTAGAGGCTACAAAAGTTGAGTGACTGACCTAATGGGTCTGTGTGGTAGAATAACCAGTCCAGCCACTTTCATTGATAGCTACATGTAGGCCTCAGATGTTAAAAAATAAATTAATAAATTAAGAGAAGTATAGAAGTGTAACATGGACTGATGGCAGTGATTTTTAAAAGTCTGCCACATAAAGTATCAAAGTTTATTTTGCTGTTGAAGTCATCTATTATAAATAATAATTTTGTTTTTCATTCTCAGGGGTCTCTTCATTATCGATGACAAGGGTATCTTGCGACAGATGACCATCAATGACTTGGCTGTTGGAAGATCGGTTGATGAAACTTTACGACTCGTTCAGGCTTTCCAATACACAGACAAAAATGGAGAAGGTGAGATCTCTCTGTGCTACTGTATGTGTGTTGTTTGTTTGTGTCTCCTCCCCCTCCCACCTCCCCCTCCATCCTCCATCTGCCCTTTATTCACATTTAATGGAGTCAGGCTATGTTATTGTTTGCCTGTGCAATATGAATTGTCATGTGTAAGGCTAACAGTGTAATACCGGTCGGTGCAATATCAATCATTGCTCATGTTGTATCGGTTGGTGCTTATGTAATAGCCACTGCTGCTCATGTATCACTGGTTGGTGCTTATGTAATAGCCGATGGTGCTTATGTATGTCAGGTTGGTGATAAACCAGTAACAGTTGGTGCTCATGCGCCTGTACTGGTTGGTGCTTCTGTCATTCCACTTGGTGATTCAGCAGTAACAGTTGTTGTTGCTGATGTAGTAGTTACATATTAACACTGTAGTGAAATAGTAAATTTAGTATCCATGTAGTAGGAAGAAAACCATTTGACTCAAAATAATATGTTTATCTCAAGAGAACAGTGATGGTTATTGTGTCAAGTGATTATTAATCACACCAAAAGCTTACATCTAACAGCAGTGACAGATACTCCTACCAATACAATGTACCAAGGTTATGTCGGTTCTGTTGCCCATAATAAACAATTGTAATACTTTTGATTGTAAAGCAATTTGACTAACACTCAATTGATTTGGTTTACATTAATTAGGTTTTAAATGTTGTTAGTCTATTGAGGGAGAGGGATGGCGATATTTTATCAAAAATAAAGAACTCAGTTTGCTTTGGTAACATTCAATTGCCAACCAAATTATAGCAGGTTTTTAGCCTTTGAAGAAGATTCTACTAGGATTGAAACGTCCGGCCAACTTACTTATTGCAGGTTTTAGTAATAATAATATTCACAATATATCGTAGCGTAGTTATTAATAACAAGAATGTTTTTATTGTTCTCATGAAATAACAAAACAGAGTAGCTTCGTCCCAAAGTTGATGATATTCCTGGAAGGTGGCAGTGACAAACAAGCTAATGAATGCTAATTATTAAGACAAGAAAGTCATTTGGGGACTCGTTCCGTCTCATTAATGGCCTTTTTTTTAATCCTTCCCAGCCTCATTAAAACCCTTGGAGATTAAGTATAAAATCTATGAAAGGTCTCATATCCAATTATTGAAATGAAGGCTTAAGGAAAGACATCATTAGAAAGAGCATTTTAAGACAGTGATATTAAAGAATAGATGTCAAACAAACAAACAAAGGACAAAAATATAAATAAATAAAGGACGTCAAACAAACACCACATGATAGGGCGTAGGAGGTTTGAAGCCCTGGAGAGTAATTATGACTTTTATATTTGATGGTGAAATTTGTCAGGTTTGTGGATTAAACTAAAAAACTTTGGCTTCAATGTTGACCGCATTTGACTAGGAAGTTGGTTTTGATGAAAGTTTTGTAGGGCTTCAAAGGAGACGTTTATTCTTCTCCATTGTATACTTTTGCATCAAGGCCATGAAGATCTATTAACATTGACACCTGTGAGGTCTGTTTTCCCATGGACTTTGTTGTTCATGTAACTAACGAGGAGACTGCCACGATATTTGTTCATATTTTAATGTTTGTAAGATGTCTTTTTGTTTTTTGTGCAGTTTGTCCAGCTAACTGGAAACCTGGCAGTGACACGATTGTACCCGATGTCAAGAAAAGCAAGTCCTATTTTGGAAAGCAGTAACATTTTCAACTGCCGGCAGAACTTTTGAAAAATTGTACAGACCAGATCGTTGACTGGAAGCCGAAGAAATTCTTTTTTGTTTTTCTTTCTTTCTTCATTAACAACGGACAGATGTATAGTAAACAGGTTACTCTTAGCATATTATTGTGTGTTAGGATATTAATTCTTCCCCATGTTATTTCAATGTGGGCAAATAGTGAAGTATTAAAAGTTCATTTACATATTTTGCCAATGGCCAATTATTTTTC
Source organism: Apostichopus japonicus (assembly GCF_037975245.1). Taxonomy (NCBI): domain Eukaryota; kingdom Metazoa; phylum Echinodermata; class Holothuroidea; order Aspidochirotida; family Stichopodidae; genus Apostichopus; species Apostichopus japonicus. The sequence goes on from NC_092562.1 coordinate 16,455,510, forward strand.
TTGATATGTTTGGAACCAGAATCCAAATGCACTGTTTGCAGATGATTAGGACATAGTTAATTGTGACTGTATAAGAATCACTGGATGACCAGGCGTTGTGCGGTTCTCCACCACCACCTAACATCCCCCCCCCCCCCTCGGCCAACACCCCCTTCAGTTATAAACCAGTGAAAATGTTGAGAGAAACTATACACAAAACCAGTTAAAGCAAACCTATGCATTTGTGTAGACATTTTGTATAGAAATTGTGTATTGAATTTTATATGTGATCAATGCAAAAAATAATGTGTTCTAGGCCGTCAAGTTTCATTAGCACTGTCGATATTTGATGTTGTTGAAAGGAGCTGCTTTAAGAACTTGCAGAGGGCTGCTGTATATTTCTACCCTGAGTTTATCGACTCTGACAGGAGGTACATCATGGTATTCACTATTGCTTTAGTAACAATTCTGTCACACCTAGATTATTGCTCAACCAATTAGGCTCAAACTTAACAGATGGCAAATTGCCAATCAGAGGAACCTTCCACTTGCCAATGCCCTTAACAGTCATCCATCATCAATGACAACAACTGCAGGTGCCCCTCAAATCAAGTTACCATAGTTGCCATGGTAATTGTCTCACCAATCATTTAACTTCATTTATCATAATTAAATCATTGCTCAAAAACTTACTCATGCATGATCACATGAATCAGTCATTTTTGATCACATGAATCAATCATTTATGTGTTCTCACTTTTGAATTAAAAAAACAATGACATGGAGTCCTATTGAAGCTTGTCAAATTGCCATGGCGACCTGCCTTTCAATAAATTTTCGATCTTGCTCTAAACACAGTTGCTGTGATCCCTGCTTGATTGATTTTCATCCAGTAGATGACTGGGTGAGTTCTCACCCAGCCCCCTCATTAATGTAAAACACATACTGTTTAGTACTCTAGGTTTATTTATTCTTCCTTACTGACAGTTTTAGTACAGTTTATGCTCCTACCTTGAACAGTCTGCTACCAAAGACTCTCAAAAGTACTTTTTGAATTTATTTTTACCATTCTTTTTATAAACTGATGGCCAAAAAACAATTTCGATTTGTGGTAAGAATTGGGGTTTTTTCCCCTCATAATTTCTTCTCTTTATGCCTTGCTTGTGAGACAGAAGACTTAAAATGTAAAAATCCCTTTCCTGAAACAATAATAATGAAAACAAACAAGCTTATGAAACTTTCATGCAAATCGGATTAGACTGAGTTTGCAAAGGGAGCCTGTATACTATATTTTCTAAACAGTTTCTCTTTCATTGACAGTGAGGATGTTAAGTTTATGACTGTAGTTTGTATCTTGTGGATTTGAACGTCTCCAGCTAGCTGGACGTAATTATTTCGAGGATAATAATGATTTTGTTTACATTGTACAAAGTGAGTACCTGATGAATCTTAATGTATAGTTATGTTTCTCTACCTGGATTCCATAGACTGCAAGTTCATGAATAGTTTTTTTTTTATTGGGGGGGGGGGGTTGAGGGGTGAAGATCCTTGAGGGCAAAGGTGTCTGAAAAACTCAAACAGGTCTGTCAACAGTTTATTGGTCTGTCAACATTTAACTGACGTTATATACTCTGTAAAGACAGAACTAGTCATAGAATATCATCTTGGTAAAGAAAACCAAACTTTTTCAGACCTCACCCTCCACCGACAATGGTGGTGGAGCTGAGTTCATTGGAGATACTCCATGTCTGAGGGGTGGGAGGGGTCACAGATGGAAGAAAGAACGTAGCATGTAGAGCGTTCTTTTGTGTTTCATGCATATGTACATCAGCTGAGGTCATTGGCGATACTCCAGATGTCTGAGGGGTGGGGGGGGAGGTCATAGATGGAAGAAAGTATTGAGAAAATAGCATGTAGACTGGTCTTTTGTGTTTCATCATATTTACTTAAGACATGTTGGAAACTATGTTTTACCTTTAAGACTGTTGGAACTACTGTATATTGGCTGTTAATGCTTGCGGCATTCAATACAACATCAGCAATCGATATTTCCTTTAGTCACAAATGGTTCAAACTTTGTCGTAGATAATATGTAATGAAGACGTGCTGGCCCTTGTGCATTTCAGAATACATTACGAGCAGTTTGGGAGATGATTTCATTCAGATGTCAGTCAGCCATACATAAATGAGTTCAAAAGTTAGCATCATGCACACCCTCGACCTTGGGCTGCTTGAAGCAGAAGAGGCCAGGATAGAGTGAATGCGATGTTGCAATTCCACAAATTTAACTAAACCATGATGACTGTAGAGCAAAAAATGGCTTTTTCTGGTTATTAGAAGTATTTCTGTCAGTGTGAAGTAGATCAACTTTATTTTGACATTTAAAATAATTAAAAACTTTCTTATACTTTCTTTTTGGTGCTTGCAGCTATATATCGGTCTCTCTTTAAAAATTTTTTGCTTGCCGTTTTTCTCATTGTCTCATCCACCCAAAGTTTTCTGTCCAAAAGTTTCTGGAGTGCACCTTTTTTTGTTGTTGCTTTTTCTTTATGTTCTAAACCATATTTTACTGCTTAGTAGCAGTCTCTAAATTTTGTAGTAGTATTTTGTTACTTTTTGTTTACTAATATTTGGTATGTTGTTAAAATCCTGAAGCAGTTGAAATTTGGTAAAGAGTCTTTTTATTCAATGTGTGTGGCTTTTGTTCATGTTCTTTATTATATTAGACAGCAGCTTTTGTCTTTATTTGTTATATCGATTCACCTGACATTCAAAACGAGGTTTTCAAATCCATTATCAGTAATATGTCATTTTTTGTTGTTATTATGTTTGTTAACTTTCCATGTTTCTTTGGCATCCGCATCCGAACATTGCAGAATTTCAAATTTGGACAACAGATGGTTTTCTATTTTATTTATTTGCTATTTTGAACAAAACTTCACTGATTGCTACTTGCAGTTTCACATTCCAGACAACAAGAGATAGGACCAAGATAATATTGAGTGCAAAGACATTTACTCTTAATTGGCTTTGGCATACTAATTTTCCAGTCTGAAACAACTGCTACTGTGTAGGAAAAAGAAACAAACACATGAGACAACCTTGTTTAAAAGTCATTAATAATGCTACTTTAATTAATTGGTATTTCAATTAATTGTTACTTTAATTAAATGCTACTTAAAGTGCTTTTTCAATTTTTTTGATGTCTACTTCTTGAAAGACATTTGTCACATGATATTGCCTAGTACATGCAATTTCAGATTTATGGAGGAAACCTTAAAAATGAATCATTCTGATCCTTCCCCTCCCTCCCTTCTCCCCCCCCCCCCCCAATGAAAGGGGTAGGAGACTGGCCAAGAAGATTACTGGCCCTGAAGGTGACCCCTTAGGTTGGTCGTGACAGATGCAGGTTTCATCCAAAACGCCAGTCCGCTGTTTGTGAATAGAACCCCTGCCCCTCCCCCCTAAGTCTGCAACTGGGTGGAGAGCCGCTTTGTCAGTGAGCACTTCAACTTTGCATATGAAGTCCGTTTCTGTTGTCTGAAAATCCTCAACCTTGGCAAGTAAGGTGCTTAGTTTATATTTCTCTGTTGTCACTATTTTCTTTCAATACCCATATAAATTTACTTAAAGGTGCTCTATATGTATTTCACTCTATTCACATGTCCACAATAATAATAATGTCGTCATCTCTTGACCACGTCTATCTATGAATCACGTAAACCATTAGAAAAAAAAAAAAAAGAGTCCACACCCACAACCTCACGAGTCGTTGTAATTCTTCTACGTTTTATGAGAGTAGCTTGCTACATATTTTGCTCTGTTTTGTTCCAGGGCTTGGAATGGGTGTGCTGCTGGATACAGGGGTGGCAACACTTTGATGAGGTGCTGCTGGCGCTTAAAATTATCATAGTTCTTGTTTCCATACACCTGGATCACTAAGCCAATAGCAATTTTATGCCCCAGTGGCCCAGTCCACCCTTGTTGTTGCTAATGCTCAAATAAAATCCCAAATTAGACAGGAACAATATGGTAAAGAAAAATTTCTGTTGACAGCAATGCTGAATGTTTTAAAACATAGGTTTTGCTTGGTGACGATTGCTGAGTGGAATTCAACTTCCACAACTCACTAAACAACTGCTTTTAAGTAACATAACAATGCAAATGAAATAACAACAGTAAATTCAGGTAATAAATAAGTTTTTATTTAACATTGTAACTGACTTAGTCAAATATGATCTTCTTTAGTGATAAAAATATGTCGATAAATTTAATTCAACAAAAGAATCGTTTTCGAAACTGGTAAGAAGCGTTTGTAATCAGTGTGACAATTATCACCTTTTTGCAACTATAGGAAATCACTGACAATGAGGCCTTGGTTTTAATATTGATTTGTTACCATTCCAAATATTGCTTGTCACTGTTTCATATTAACAGAATCGTTCCCAATAAACTGTTTTCATGGAAAACACAAATCATTTCTTCCCAATACGAAATAACAGCAACAATATTCAAAAGTATTGTTCAACTCAGGCAGACTTTGCAAGCAACATTTTGTTGGCAAAAATGTTACACCATGAAGGTACGGTACACTTCTTACCCATTAAATCTGAACAGACACAAGGACAGCACAACTTGTGGCAAAGAGTCCCTCCTTTTGAACTCTTTAAAGTATATCATGAAAATGATTCTCTATTCTTTATCCCTAATTGACCATGGGCCCCACACATTTAGCCCCTTAACCCCCCCCCCCTCCACATCACTCCTATTCTTTGGCAACTGGACTGGTTACCTGTTTCCTACAGGATAAACTTGAAGATCATCCTGCTCACATATAAAGCCCTGCATGGATTAGCACCAGAATACATGTGTAGCATGATGAGAGGGAAGACCACCACCCGCTCTCTCCGATCCTCAAATCAGCTACTGCTCCATGTACCTAAGAAGAAACTCAAGTCATTTGGTCAAAGATAGTTCTCTAATGCCGCTCCTACTCTTTGGAACTCACTTCCACTGCACATCAAGTCGGCACCCAACGTTAACATTTTCAAAAACAGACTCAAAACATCTATTTTTGACTATATTTCCCTGAGCACAAGCGCCACTGAGCATTGGTTTTCCTCTGGATATTGGAGCTATATAAATTTGCATTTATTATTATTATTATCTCACCTAACAGCCATACATGGATGAATCAATAGGCATGGTGCATTTGTGGGACAACAGAAAAAAAGAGAGGGCTAGGGACGTAAAAGGGCATAACAATAAACATTTTGAACCATTAAAACACCACGTTTCCTTTCTATCTCCTTTCTCTTGGAGAAATTTAGATATATATCAAACAAATGTGATAAAAAATAATCAGTGCATAGTTAAAACATGACAATTAAATGAAGTTGAAATTATCTCATATTCTTTGGGAATAGGATGAGGTGAGGGGGAGGGGGGAGGGTGAGGGAGCACTTTTCTTTATAGTGCCAATGGCCTATGATGTTGGTAATCAGGCCCATTTCATATCCCCCCAACCCTCCCCTTTCTTCTCCAAAACTAACTATAGTCTGTAAAGGTTGCAGCATAATTATGTCAATACAATGGAAGTTTGAGGTAAAATCTAGTTTGCAAGTTACATTGTATGCACCAAACTTTCATCTGCTGTACATGGCAGCATTCTTTAGGTGATTAAAGCAAGACTGCGGATTTGATTCCCAAATTTCAATGAGATTCACTATTCCTATCAACGTTCTAGTACAATTTAGACATTACTCCTCCTCCTTTTTCCCATCAACAGATGAAAGTGTTTACTGAGACATTTGTCAATTATTTAAAGTAAAGCCTAACAAATCAGTTCATTATTTGGATGTACAAGTAACACATGTTGTCTTTTCCTCACCAGAGAGACATTTCCTTTTGCGCAAAATCGGTTAAAAGTCAATTTTTCCTCTACACAATCCTTTAAACATGATGCATGGTAACATGCCACATTCGTCGACTTAAATGTTGGATTCCGACAGAAGACATTACTATTTGAAACAGTAAACAATTGTAACCTTTAGTAAAACCTGACTCCTGCGTTTTAACTTAATGACTGGTGGTGGAATTCATTTCCAAAAGATCACTTTGTATTTCATCTTGCGTCTGCTTCAAGTCCCTCTTGATCTGCTCTCTCAGTTCTCTTAGTTCCGTCGAGGGTTCCCCACTTCTTGGTGCATCGTCTGTTCCTGCTGCAGAGTCCTGCTCTTTCTTCCCCGATTCTTCAGAATCGGAAAACAATTCCCTGGAATCGCGAGGCGTTGACAGCGGTGTGGTGGTCGGTGCTGAAGGTTCCAACAAGTCCTCCCTGAATGTCACCGTTCTCTTGCCATCTCCTCTGGGAGAACTGATGCTTCTCTCCGCTTTCTTGGACAAGATGCCATCTTCCGAGAGCAGCCCATCTTCCCTGTTGATGATAACGTCCTCATTGACTGGAAGTTGTAAAGCCTCTGCATTCACGTCATTTGACCCTGCCATTTCTAGGTTTCCCTGGTTACTGTCCTCTAACTGCAAATCACCTTCCTCCTCAACTAAATCGTCAAATTCTGACAAGTCGTCCTTTTCTGAATATTGATCAAATTCGTCATCGTCCAGAGACGACCGACGTGTGACGGACGCTTGAGAAGATCTCATCATGTTCAGTTCCGATTGGATGTCGGAAGCTCCACCGGGACTAACTCTGGCGGTCGGAATACTTATGAATAGTGAATGATCCTCGTGAGGCAGTGATATGCCAGAGAGGGCAGCAGACATCACTCTCTTAGCATCTTCTGTACAGCTACAGTCTTCACCTTCGTGGGTGTGGTGTGTGTTTTCATCGACCCCTCTGAGCACATTCAAACTCGACACTGAACCTTTCATACTTCCAGGTGAGGAGGACCTGTCCCCGCCGTCTCGTTCATCCAACATGGCGGCGGAGGGCGTCTCGTGACCGAGAGGCTGGTACGGGGATGGTATTTGATGAGAGATTTTGATGTACTCCTGTTCTCCTTCTCTTGGCACCGTGTTGATACTTGGCACACCGGTGCGATAAAACTGTCCGGGTTTCACCCTGGGACTCTGAGCGCTTCGAGGTGTTGCCGGCTGATCAAAGTTGTACCTCCCACCGGTGCTGGAATGCACCCTACGAGAGCGACCCGAGAACGGGTACCTGTCTGTCCTCCTGGTCATCTCGGACTTTGGTCTCATTCCAGGATTGCTGGTAGATGCATTGGTGTCAGCATGCCTTCTAACGGCCACGGCAGGTGCACTCCTCTGATGTCTCACCAGGGTTCGAGAATTTCTCTTGGGCACAGCAGTCGGAACCCTCTCCTTTGAGAGGATCTGGCTGTCTCTAGACATCAGAAACGGGCTAGGCGGTTTTTCGACTGTCATGTCAGAGGCGGCGTCGCTCGTTTTTCCCAAACTAGAGAGGGACAAGCTCTTCTCTCTGTTCATCCCATCTTCGACCCTGGGAGACAGCCTCTGCATCAGGTTGGGATGACCAGACTCATTGACCACAGGACCATCGTCCGCCGGCACAGATTCCAGCTTTCGCTTGAGCAGTTCTTGGTAGTCTGCCATTGTCATGGCATCATTGTCTTCTTCTTCTTGGTCTCTGGTCAAGTCGTCGACGGTGATCATAGTGATTCTTTGGCCCAAACTCTCTGTCCCATCGACGTTACGTTTGGGCCTAGAGCGGTGACGGATGCAATATTTATCCAGCTTGATCTGTATCTTTGGTTTCGCATTTCCATGGATCAACTTGTTGTACACCACGGGATGCCGTTCACAGAGGTCCTATCGTAAGAAAAAAAGTGAAAGGCTTTACTTGAAGTCTACAATTTTGTTGAAAAAAATGCAAATCAGTTTTTGCTTGAACATATTACTCCCCCCCACCACCCCCTCCCTCCCCCAACTTATGAGAATTTGTAATAAAACGAAACAAGATAAAGGGAGTAACTGTATCATAGTCACCTACACCTTCAAAACTTGCATTGGAATTATTTTCAATACTGAAAGAGGTAAAGAATTGTTCTCAAAACTAGAAGAGGTCAAGAATTATTCTCAATAATGGAATAGAGCTACTACAATACTGAAAGTGGTAAAGAATTGTTCCAAAATACGGAAAAAGCTACAGAATAATTCTCAAAACTGGAATAGAGCAAAAAGCATTATTCTCAATACTTAAAACAACAATCTCAGCAAACAACATATTTCTTAGCAGGTAACAGACAAACTTACTCAACGTTGGTAAACTTTGAAATATAAAATTCAAACAAGCCATATTGATATGTTAGATGTTGCTGGTTGAATGTTAAACCTAAGGAACTTGAAGCAACCAGCTGTAATGTCACAATGCACATTTACAAAACTGTTTTGCATTCTAATCTACTGATTTGACCTTTGATTTGGGAAGCTCCAAATTACACTACAGTTTAATGAATATGAGGGTTATCATCTTAGTATGCATGCTTCAAGTTCCCTGTTGTTTACAAGATGTGGACACTTTAATTGTGCATATATCAAAAATGGCATGTAGGAATAAGAATGGAAAATTCAGTAGGTTTATGATTGTTGTGATTATATTCCATGTTTTCATGTCAAATATCAACTTAGATTAATTCTGATTTAGCATTTTAAGGCAGCATGTCACACCAGAATCCCAGGAGTACTCAATGCATAGTTTCATCAAGTTTTTTTGATGAAGCTGGCATACCAGGTAGCATGCAAGTAGCTGAATGCCTCTGATATATGGAATCCTTCCGGAACTCAGCACAAAACACCCCGTTACGCAGCAAATATCGCTACAAAATAAGCACATTTCGTGCAAACTCTTTTCATAACTTTCTAAGTATAGCACTCAGAAAACTCTTTCTTACGTCATTTTGAAGAATATTGTGTCCTCTATACAATGAGGTGTCATTACTTATTATGCGTGTGAACTATAAACCCTGTGCTTTTTAATCTGAAAAAGTAAAAACCACTTCGGAAAGCAGTGAATTTTCAAAATGTCCGTATCTCAAAATGCTTACATTGTGCTTGCTGGAAGTGTGAGTGCATAACCAATTTCTTTCCTATGCGAAAGAAAAGTTCGTTGACTCCTCTCTCTAGTGATATAAAATTCAACTTGATTGGTCAAAATTAAGGCTAGTACTTTTCACCAGCAAATCAAAAGCATCGTAAGAAATTGGTCAAGTCCTCCTTTACGCGGCTAACCTGAATACAGCACAGTGTGCAGTACTCTCACAGCAATTTCGGAGAGTGAAAACCATAACGCTTCCTTTGCATATACAACAGCATTTAATTCTGCAAAAGTTTCCATATGTAGTTCATATTTGACTTTGCATCAGATTCTCACAAATTCCTGTGAGCAGTGTACTGAACAGAGACAACAAAGTTATTTCTACTCAATGTAAAATAAACAATTACTTTGTAGCAGCTAATGGTTCTTACATGAAAAATAGGCTAGGCACCTCTATTTCAAAAGTGTGGTAGGTTTAATGTTCATATTTATTTTAGAAAGGTACAGAGTTGTTTTCAAGAGTTTAAAATCTGTCCCAACATGAACACAACAAACTAACACAAAAAAGTCTTTGTTCACATGTAAAAACTTTTCATTTGATGTGCAAACTTTAGTTGACAAACATAGCAAGCTTTTCCTATCTGGAAACACAATAAGTCTCTCAGAAGAGTTGGAAAAAGGAGCAAATATTTACAGGTCTAGATGGCGGTGTGGTTGGTTTACTGATTCCTAGGACTTTAACATCTGGCTGATCCACTTGTTCTGACCAGTCCAATGGTATCAAGCAAGCTGGTTTGTTCATCTCATTCTTGGTTTTATCAATTGGAGACTGATGGAAGTTCCTCAGGGCATCCTCGATGGTATCTCTCCTGGAAACAGAGCAGAGACAGGTAGAGAAAATAATCATCTTTTAACTACGGTAACACATGACCCCCCACCCAGTTCCCCTTCCTATGACTAAAGAAAAAAGTATAATACTGTAAGAAGTGGTGCGTGGGCTGGGGTGACTCACATATACAAAATCTATTAATTGAACTAGTTGTTGTGCAAAATTACATTTGCTGCATTAACTCACTTAATATTAACCCACATTAGGGTAAAATTTGTGAAGGTATTGTGCAGAAGGCTATTAACATCTGTTGTTTAAGATACACTACACATGTGATATCCATTCAGTGTAATGTTTAATCATAAGTCAAGAAAAAAAGAAAAAAAAGGAGGGAAAAACCACTTAGATTTATGTACTGTCAAAATTATTTTCACAACTAAGACCGTATTTGATGCCCTAATCATAAGGCAAAAATTTTGACCCCAAATGGTAACCCCAAATGACCTTTGACCTCCACCAAAAACACTAGGCTTCTTGTACTCAATGTGGTCCTTATACACACCAAATATGAAGCTGGTCTGACCTTCCTTTCTTGAGATATCCTGTTTACAAGGTTTTCACAATTTGACCAATGTTGACCCTATATGACCTTTGACCTCCACCAAAAACAATTGGCTTTTTGTAAAAAATGTGGTACTTCTACACACCAAACATGAAATTGGCCTGAACTTCCCTTCTTGAGATATTGCGTTTACAAGCTGGGTGTCACAAACGCACTCACACACACATACAGACACGCATATGCCATCATGAATGCAAAGGTTACGATTATCATCGAAACCAAAAACCAAAGAATAATTCCTAGACAGTTAATGAGTCTAACTGATTACTCACTTCTTTGATGGATGTCTCCATTCCTTGACTCTCATCGTCTCCGACTGCAGTTCACCGTTCCGACCGATGTGTAGTTTACTGCCGGATCGAAGTTGCCGAGTAACAGAGCAACCCACCTTACCATCGATGCTGTAATACTGGTCTGCATCTATGCTTCCACCTACAAGAGCAGATGATGATATGTTATTTTTAGACGAGACTGGACACTTCCCATAATGCAATGCATGAACCGACACAGGACGGTGTCTGCCAGAATGGAAATAACGTCCATTTTGTTTCCGACAGACGTTTCCGGGCGAAAGAGTGGGCAGTCTTGGGAGAACGCAATCCAGGCGATGGGAGTCCATTAAGAGGAGTAGAAATCTTGGAATCGTTGATTGAAGTGATAATCCCAAAGTACCAATGAATGACAGTAATGGAAGTAGCTTTACACCTTACTGACTTGCATATATGATCCCCTAAAGGGAGGCTAAACTTGATTTGACTGCTCTCCTGGACAATTGAGTGTTGCACCTTAGAGCTTAAATAATCTGTTTGACTCTCAGTTCAAATCAGAATTACAGACGCAAAGTCTTATGAGCATCAGTAAGAAATCAAATTGGTTTGGTAGAGATTTTGGGCGAAATTGAAGATACAGTAAGATTAAAACTTTATCTGTTTATGGTAAGGATGAACGGGAGGAAATGCGACCTGTCATTGGTTTACAATGTTTACTCACCCTGACCACTTAACCGAAGGCCATTACATCATTGAAAGGTCAAAGGGTTCGGACTACTGTATCAAACACAACAAACGGTTAACGCATGTTTTGTTTGCCTGGAGTAACACAGACTGACAATCTCCTGATAGAAGGATTCTTAAGTCAACAAAACAGGGCTGACATAAATAAACTGCTTACTTAGCAAACAAGGTGGTGGTCAATAAATATTAAGACTGTTTTCTTTTCAAAACTAGCATAGCCAGCTTCTAAATGTGAAGGGCAGGGTAAAGGGATGGGGGTTTGCTCAAATGGGAGGGGTGCTTAGGAAATCTTTCATACAAAAGGGGCTAAATTCTAAAAAAAATATCATGAACCAGTTGTATGAAAATAGTTGAAGACCATGGCTTAAGATGTGTGTGAGGTGGGTAGGGGATAGGGTTGTTATTCACCCTTTCTGGCTTAAATAGATTATATTCAGCGAGGATAATGCCCGCCTCTGCCCTGTTTTGATGGGTGACAGCTGTGTTGTGTTTGAGATGCCAAGTACCTACCTGTAAATGCATCCACAACACCTGACGTATCAGAACCAGCAAAGGTCAGCCATTGGCCCGAAATTGAGTCGTGACGTTTCAGATTTTCACTCTTTGCCCTTCGTCTCTTTTCTCTCTCCATCTTGTCTTCTTTTTCCCAGTAGTCATGGATCTCATCTGTTATCTTACGAAAGCTCACGTCTTTTATCTTGGGCCCTTTCTGTTTCATCTTCACCCACATGAATCCCGATGGCTGGGGTGGCTTCCTCGGGGGTGTACGGAAACTCCCTGATGAGAACAAGACAAACATTGCATAGACTTTACTGTATACTATGTTTAGTCAGACAGAGTTCATGGTAAACCAAAAAGATAGAAAATTAAATGGATTTTTTGGTGTGGGGGGGGGGGGCACAGTCCCCATTTTCAGGCACATAGCGGTGGATTAAAAGGCCTTAGATGCAAAATGGTGCTATCATTTCCACTTTTTTAACTACATTTAGTAATAAAATGATCCTTTTTTGGTTCAAAACTACCAATTTACTAGCATATATTCATAATATATATATATATTTTTTTTGGGGGGGGGGTGGGGATTAACACTAAGGTTGCACTTTCAATAGCTTACCTGTTGAATAAGGTCTAGGTGAAGGTCCATCTTGAAAGGGTATATGGTTCAGTCCATGATAACCGGGAGCTGTTTGTGGTCTTGAATCTGTGTAATTATCAGAAGAAAAATAAAGATAAACACATTGAAGAGTGCAGAGAGAAGTTTGGCTGGAACTGATTCTTATCATTCATCTCATTGTAAGACAAGCTCTAAGATTCGGGCAGTATTCTTTGCTAAGGCTACATGTCAATAATACTACATGTATCGGTTCCAATCCAAACAATCAAAGATAAGGTTTAGGTATTATTTTTTTGTTGAATATCTTATGGTAATAATTATGATCTAGTAGCTACTGAAAACGGTCTGATGGTTACAATATATTATTTTATATTTTACTTCTACTTGTAACGCTTCTGAGCCTATTGTTTTTGTTTTCATGTTTTTGCTGTCTTGTTGAGGTTGAACTTGTGTATGAAAAATATTCATCAAACATCAAACCTTAAAAATATGAAATAAAGAAACACAGCCAAAATTATAGCTTGCTGAAATGGTTTCTCATAAATGTTTAGAAAAGACATTTTACCTGGAATTTCAGATTCTTGTGAATTTTTGTCCACCAGGACAGAAGGTGGTTTCGCCCACTCTTCAAGAATGGCCTCTCTGAAGATAATATGAAACAAGAGTTAAGATCGTAAGGGGTAGTGATAACAAGAAAGTATCGACTAGAAGTATGTTTTTCATGTTAAATCATTTGGAAAAAAAGTACACATGAATGATGCAGACCTGCATAACATCCAAAGACAACATTCATGTAAACATCATGTTTCTTTCCAACGGTATCTTGTAAATCTCCTCATGGCATTTATCTTCAGTCACCTTAAAATTATCCAACAATTTTTAGCCTAAATTGAAAAATACCTCTTTCATTCATGTAAAACTCAGTAATATTCTTTTTCCTCCCTTTATCTGAATATGAGATGCCCTGACATTTGAATCCAAGAAGAATCTTCAATGTGTGGCCTACTCCTTTAACTGCAAATCTCTCTCATTTGTGTGAAATGTAAAAAAATATATATATCGTCCGTAGCCTAGTGGTTAGGTTGTCAGCGTTTAGAGCGGGAGGCCCGGGTTCGAATCCCGGTGGAGGCTGGAAGTTTTTTCACTGTTCTTGATTTTCCAACTCCATACGATTATCATTTATATATATATATATATATATATATATGTATATATATATATATATATATATATATATATATATATATATATATACTGTACAACAGTACCTCTGATTCTTCTTGAAAGTCTGCCGTATTTGATTGCTTTGGTTGTCGATGATATTGTCAGCTGTGGTCAAGTTTATAGCCCTGGTCTCTGGAAAGTCGAGATTGACCAGCGAGCCGACAAGATCACGGGTTGAAGGTGTCCCTGCACTTTTGTATCTCCTGGTCACATCACCAAGATGACGTTTCTGGATCAAAGATTTAAAGGAAATCCATCATGTGACATTGAAAGCTAATCCACTATATCCCTTTAGCCATCTTAGTTCCAGGATATCTAGCAGTCTTTGGACTAGACAGTCACCTCTTGATCCATACCTGCATATTAAGTCACCTCTTGACCCATACTGTACCTGCATATTAAGTCACCTCTTGATCCATACCTGCATATTAAGTCACCTCTTGATCCATACCTGCATATTAAGTCACCTCTTGACCCATAACTGCATATTAAGTCACCTCTTGACCCTTACCTGCATATTACACATCACTTGTGTTGCTATGCATTTGATGACATGACATGCATTCCTTCTGCCTATTCACTTCAAGTTTAAAGACACTAACTAATTAGACTTCTTTAAGCAGGTGGCTGCGTATGCTGAACAGTGTTCTATCATCTTCAAATATATACTGTCCGAAACTATATTGTTAGTTAGTTGAACATTAAAGGTATGCTGTATTGGCCCCAAATATGCTAGATATTAAAATATGGTCACCTTTGGTCAAAATTCTTAAACTGTTTTAATTACAACCTTCAAGGTAAATTTCCTCACTGGGACATTCAGTCATCTTGTGTGTTCCTTAAAAATGTCTGAGAACAATTTGGGAATAAAAGACCTCCAGAATAGTACTTTATGAAAACTTATAGTAATTATAGAATGCTATAATTTGGGGCCTACACTGACTACCTAACCTAACACCTAACCTGGCCCTATCACACTTTAAAAGGCTGTGTATAAAATGTATCATCATTTTCTGAGAAACATGCAGAAAAAGTAAAAGATGTTTACCTGCACAGCTTTTTTGTTATATTCCTGGTTCTTCAAACTGACATAGTCATAGGCAAACATTGCCTTGTCCTCATGATACAACGGCATACCCATTGTTGGTGTCATCTTGAGGCGATTCAAAGTTAGACGTAATGATAAAAGAAGAGAAAATATTTAATGTGGAGAGGCATAATACTTAACTGTAACTTGTAAAGTTTTTGTACACATGATGTACATATGGGGCTGCACAGCAGTCTGCACATGTGACACAGTACCCTTCAGGCCTTATTACAGCATTAACAATATAAACACACATATTTCTTGCAGTATATAATTTTTTTTAAAATATTTCACCAAACTTAAACACCATTGGCAACACTGGGTACCTATTGTCAGAAGTTCAGTCTAAATAATTCTTTCGATCACTAATGGTAAGAATATGTTTAGAATTTTCTGCCAACGGCCCTAAATACTTTCACATGGCATTGGGTCGAGGTTTTATTTTCTTTTGGTGATGTTTGTCTTGATTTACAAAATTTAAAACCTTAGGCCTACAGCACAATTAACCAACTTTGTTTAGTGGACACTAGAAAAACCGCAATAGGCCTAGTTGTGACAGCAAAAAGAATATTGTGCTATGCCTAGCCTATTTTCTGAGAAAAAAATCAAAGATTTTTATGGTTTGCTGCAATCAACCAACATTAATACTATATTAAGAACAAGCCAGCAGAAACTGATATGGGGTTTGGTAAGATTTTTCAAATGAAATATCACCAGTGATTGGTCAGTGACTTGAACCATACTCATAATGGCCTAGGCTATATAAGGGGCAAACAATTTCCGTCCACTGTCTCAGTTAGCATACCTTAGTTTCAAATCTCTGAACTTGAGGCTTTCACATTTTTTAATCATTCGGTAGTTTGAAGGTAAACTAGAGCGAATAACTTCATTTCATAACACTAAAAGTAAAACATGTTAGGTAGCCTACCCTGACAAGTGGTCCGCTACAACTTACATGTACAAAGGCACGTTTCGTTACTGACACACGAGTCGTTTGGGCCTGAGCTTAACTATCCCTGGCTAGGCATTTCATCTAGCTTATTATTTCTGGGCCTTAGCTATGAGAACGAATAAAATTACGCAAATACTAATAGTATAATTAGTAATGCCAGTTGCGGGCAAAACTTAAGCGTTGGACATTTGGCCTATCCTAAGTTGGGCATAGGCCTAACGTTAGTAGTAACTTCGAAAGTCAATGGGGCACTTTAAAGCGTCCGTGGTAACCAAAGCTAAAATTACGAGTGACTTTATAATTATGCATATCTATACCTCATAGGATTGATAAAAATGGTAATATCAATGCTGATTTATTTCAGGGGACTTCCATGAGAATTGTCGTTTCTGTAAGAAATGCCACCTAGATGAGCAACCAGTATCGGTGCTAGGCGATGTACGAAAACACTTGTGGATGGTGTACATGTATGTTTGCCTACCATCGATATGCAGTGAAAGTCTTGTTGCTTGGAATGGAAACATCGATTTGTGATCATGAAAGGGAGAGCGGATAATGGTAACCTGCACAGGTGGTCTTAGTTTCACTTACCGATACAATATTGGCTATGTGTTACATAAGTCTTGGTCAGCCGAGCGATGTGAACGCGAGGATTGTTTTCTTATTGTTACGCATTTTGAAGTTTTTCAACTTTCAGTGAAATGTGAAGAAAGTGTTTAGCTATATGTCTAAGTTACAACTTCAATTCCTAAAATGCTAAAAGATACATATGGTTAACGACAAGGGAACAACTTTGATGGGGGAGGGGCAGGGAGGGTAAACCAAAGAAACAGGAAAAATTGGGGGAATTTGAAATTGAGCCCGACATGATGTGATGTTGTATGGAAACATAGTTTATATAGAAAGTATAGGCTATGAGTGTTACGAGAGACGTCTAAAGAATTATACAATATTCGAGAAGGTTAGTAACATAGATAAACTGAAATTTGAACGATGATTTTAAGGATTCCTTTATCTCTAAGACATATTTTTGCTTAGTGATAATTTATTAATTACGGTACTTATCGTATACAGTGGCGTGCACAGTATTTCAAAGGTGAGGGGGCCCAAATTCAAAATGTTCCCCACTGGGGCTGAACATTTGTGGAAAGACCAAAGGCGAATGAAGGATTTGATAAGGGGGGGGGGGTTTGCACGTGGGTCATTGTAGCCGACACTTTGTAGGGATGTCTGGTGCCCAACCCCAGAAACATACGTCAACTTGTGCATTTGGAGGCATTAAAAGCAGCTCTAAACGCAAGATTGTGCTATAATAAATAGTAATACACTCCCCCGACTTATTGAGGTAGTGACTTGAACTTTATGTGAGGTCCAGAACTATTTTATATAAGAGGGGGTGTTGCCTTGGTGTCATTGACGCCAACTCATAAGTCCGGGGTACTCCCGACCCCCCGAAATTGAAAAAAAAAATTATATGTCAATTGGTGCCTTCTGATGCATAGTTGGACTTTGATAAGTTAGGTCCATAGAAGGAGTTCTTAACGGAAGGTTTAGCTAATAAATATTTTGTGTGAGTTGGGGGAAAAATGGGGTTATCCCTGGAGTATTGGACCTAACTCCTCGGCAAAATGAAACAAATCCCCGACTTAAGATCGAAAGTGGGGGGGGGGGGGCATGGCACACCGGCTCCCCCATTTGCGTACTCTACCGATCGTATACGATGGGACCTAACCTGTTTTGGAGACAAATCTGGACTATACTTTCACGATTCGTGAAGAGTTTATAGGCGATGTAGATGCCCACTGATCAGTGTAAATTTAAAATAAAGATTGCTTACATCACTGTCAGAATGGAGAATGTATGCCGCCCCTTGACCTCCAGGAGTTGAATAACCAAGGTCTTCAAAGTTCAGCCGCCCAAAAATTATTTCAATGTTCCAAAATATGTTCTCTGCAGTTTATAACCTTCCAGTATAGTTTAAGAACACCATGTATAGTAGAATAAGACACGTGAGTTGATATATCCGATAATATGATCTATCTCTTACACGGCTTCCACCAGCGAACTTCTCTCTTTACATATCTCTCTTCCTTTATCCATTCAATACTTAAATATAATTGGCTAACACATAAACTCATTAACATAAACATAAAGATCGAACTGTCCAGCTTTCTAGCTAAATACAACCATAGATAACTTGGACAGAGGAATGCAAATACTTTAAATAGTACACTACCTACAAAAGAAAGGAATGCGTTAACTGAGAACATGATGGAAACAACACAAAGATAACAAATAAAAAAATAAAAAAAATACAAGTATAAGATCATTCGTACATAATTTCCATCCACTGGTAGAAATGACCTAATTTTGTAAACTTAAGACACATGTTTAAACTTTTAAATTAATAATTAGAAGTAACATCACACTTGACATAGTCTCTACAACTATAGCAATCCACATATTTATTTAAATTAATAATGTCCTTTCTAACAAAAATAGATAATGTCCTAAAATATCCATTAAAAATATAGTTTATAGAACATCCCAAATTTATGATAAATCATAAGAATCCAAATACCGAAGTTTGTTTATCGGTCTACCTGCACAACTGTATTGCACTGAATGCCCACTCTCAACCCCAATCCCCTTTGCATCGAGACTGTGACTACATGCGTTATCTTCGTCCAGTGGCGTAGGAATGTACTTTTGAGTGGGGGGGGGGGGGCTGAAGACTGATGGCCGGCCTGGGGGAGGGGTTTAAGGGGAGGGGTGTCCCCCTCCCCTTTGAATTTTTTTGCATTTCCAGGTAGCCTCAGATGCAATTTGGTGCAATATAGCACACTTCAACACCGACTCCATTTTGCAAACTTAATTTTGTATTTTCACCTTGCCTTAGATGCAATTTGGTGCTCCAAATGAGATTTTTTTTTCTCATTTGGAAATGAAAAAGGGGTTTTCTGACTTGCGAAGCGGGGGGAGGGGGCGGAATGATACTTCCGCCCCTCCACATTTTTCACTGGGGGGGGGGCTGGCGCCCCCCAGCCCCCCGGTTCCTACGCCCTTGTTGACATCGTCAGATGTATATTACTAGTCAATTAGCAAAAGGAACAGAATCGTCTCTATCGTGGGACACCCAGTTTGGACACTTTTTCTATACTGTACTGTCATGTCCCGCTTCAGAGCACTCGTATTGTCAGTACGCGCAGTATGAATATAATGTTTCTATCAGATCAAGGTTAGGAACTGTTTGTACTGTCAATACAAGTGCTTTGAGAGCATGATATTGGAGTACAGTTTAGAGAGGTATTATCATTAGTATCAGATAAAGTTTTTACTGACTACTGGCAGTACCAGTGCTTTGAAGCATGTGGGAGGACAGTTTAGAGAGGTATTAGCATTAATAATTGTCCCAACTGGCTGCGTGGGAAGGCAAAATGATGAATATTCAGTAGCCGCTGCGGCTCACTTTATATAGGTTATTACAACATTCGGTTTTCTTTAGTATTTTTTCTTTGGTAGCAACTTAAAAGCGAATAAAATATGTTAATTATAACAAGAAGACCAATGTCTTCGGGATGTTTAATGAACTATTATCTACTGCATCCAATATGGAGAGTAGTATGGACATTATTTTCCCTGAAACCTCATTTCGTTGATCATATATGGATCACTTGTTGTACTATATTCTATTCTTAAGTTTTTCTTTCTTTTTTTTCTTTTTGGGGAGTCTCCTACTTTGTTAAGCCTTACAGGCTTTATAGGAGACTTCCCGTCACACTGTAAATTGTGATGAAACAAATAAATATACAAATATACAAATACTATACAAAAACTAGCAACGATTAACCTGAAAGGAAATTAAAGGCATCCTTCATCGATCAGACCAAAAAGAACTGATGTCGGATCTGTGGCCGTGGATCGACTATATCATGATGAAATGTAAGGAAGAGCAAGCAGGCGCGGCGGAACGGGAAAATTATTGGGGGGGGGGGGGCTAATGTGTGGAGACTATCTAAGCGGAGTGCCACCATCGGTTGGCGCGGAGCGTACAAGAAAATTTTGGGTTTTTTCAAACCCCCAGATGGTCGGAAACGGCACTTTCCGAGTGTTTTATGCTGCGAATACCTAGCCCTAAAATATGGGTCTCAAGCCTGCAATTTCTCAGATTGCACGTAAAAGTCTGTAAAAACATTGTAATTTGTATATTCGATGGTGTTTTAAGAGAGTAGCTATTACTCGTAGTGTACTCGCGAGTAAGGTAGTGTAGTAAGGGCAGTGGCGAAGCTAGGGGTATTGGTCAGGGGGGCAAGAATGGTCTGTACTGGGCGCTTTCGACACTATCTAAGCGGAGCACCACCACAGGTTGGCGCGGAGCGTACAGAAAATTTTTGAGTAAAGATACTCCCTAGATTGCAGGAAATGACCCTTTCCGGGCCTTGCTAATTTGCAGATAAACGGAGAATAAAGAGGTGTCGTCGCCATTTTGTCGGAAAATTACACCAACAGATTATGACAAATGTCAATAGGTAGATGAGAGCGCAATAAAAAAAGTCAATAATCGCGAATAAGTAAAAAGTAGTGAAAAGCTGAAAAGGGCGCCAGCAGTCCATTTGAGTCCGTCGGGGGGGGGGGGGGGCATCCGCCCCCTGACTGTATATATGGACGCTCCGCCACTAAGTAAGGGGATGTTGGAGAACTGGCTGAAATGAGGCAAGTCATTTGCCTAAGACGAAGTTGTGTTACGCTTACCGGTACTCACACTCACTGCTTCCACTTTTCAAGGGGCGTGAAGACGCGGTTGGGGTGACAATGTGGTCTATAGCCAGGGGACGGGCCGAGGGTCCCCCAGCAATTACTAAAATTATTACACCTATAGTATACGTGTGCATCGGACAGATCGACAAGTATGCATTGAAAAATGGGCAGATGCACGTTTCGGAGCCTTGGTAAATATTGGGGGGGCTTATCATGCATTTGCCCCCTCAACTTTTTCATTGGGGGGGCTGAGCCCCCCCAAGCCCCCCCCCCCCGGTTCCGCCGCCACTGAGAGCAAGTTGTCCAAATAAAGTTGACACGACACTCAACTATTCGTTTTATGCATATTTATTTTTGATGGCGCTCTATCAGTATCAGTACACTACAACTGACAAAGAAGGGAAACATTTTCCACAAACCTAAATAATAGCATATTCGCACATGTAGGCCTTCTTAGCAAAACATTTCGCATCATCCCATTTGCCGTCAGTACGAGCTTGTTTGGTTACCATGGTTCCACAGTCGCTGTTTCCGCCTCCGTTATCAGGTTGTTCTCCTCCCCAGTTGATAAAAGTGACATTTGTTCCGTCACTCCATACCCACGTACCCTCTTCATCTCGATCTGTAAAACCAGTCCAAATATACTGCAAAAGAAGGAAAGAAAATAGATGAAAGGGGAATGTAGTATATACTCAAACTGTTCTAGAAAGAATGGAAGAAGGGGGTTGGGGGGGGTGGGGACGACGATCCGACGAGAAAATGTTGAAGTTTTGGGAGAGCGGTGAGGGAAGAAGCGAAGGTGGGGGGTGGGGGTAAGGATTAATTTGTTATTTTAAGTTCAGTTCATTATTTTTTAAAGTTAATTAAAACATTAAGAAGACGTTAGAAGACCTTGCTTCGATACTTTGTTCTGGTCCGCATTCACTTTTTATAGCCTTAATACGTCTTGCCTAAAATATTAACCATCTTCTCGAAACTTTGACTTTTTCCCTTCAAATTTTTACTATTTTCCTTCAAAAATTTGCTTATATCGTCTGAAAATTATAACCCCTTTTACTCATATTTTTTAGCTTCAATTTCAAAGGACTAAGGAGAAATAACTCGAAATTTTCAATTTTTGTATCAAAATTTGTCTGAAACTTCGACTGCATGCTCAAAACCGTTTATGTAGTTTATAATGCAAACCAGTACTTCGCTCTGAAAGCCAACAATTTCTCAATGCACGGACTTCTTGAAAGACCACATACGGACTTGCGCAGTACGAAACACATGCGCCGTATTCGATATTGTATAATACTACTAATGAGTGAACCATTATATATGAACTCCGTATAGGGGTAAAGTATATGACTTACTTCGAACTGCCTGCCACTTAAAGGAGCCAGCATTGAGACCCACCAATCGTGTAACCACTGGTTCTCTACCTGTGTACCAATAGATACCAGGTGACCATCACCCGTCTTACTGCACTCGTTTTCGGCATCCAACCACTTCAATTGGACCTGGTTGACAAACCTGCATAAAGAGATCAATGTGGATGGATTAATAAGTAACTTCCACCATTTTAGGACACATTGGGTAGGGTGGGGGGGGGGGGTAGATGGGGTGGGGATAAAGGAGGGGTTTGAATTGTTTACGAGGTGTTTCTGGTTAAATCAAGAGCGGTCCATTGACAACCGCATCGTGATAATCTTGAAGGGTTTGTAAAACCATCTCTAGGTCTGTGCCAACCTAGACCCGGTTTTCATCCTTTATTGATAGGAGGAGGGTGCTTTACTCCCACAGAATATCTCCGAGAGTAGGAGAATGCAGGTTGCATTAAACTATTTTTAGAGAAATTAAAGAGCAACATAAAAGTAACATATAATACATCTTCCAAAGGATTCCTTTCACAGCTTTTACCATAACTTGAATTTTAGAGGGCGCTTCATCACTTTATGATATCGTCGACGTAAACGGTCGAGTCATTCACCGACCCGTATCTGTTGTTTTTTCTTCTCCCCTGCGGTTTATTTCGTGTTTCTTTCTGTTGTTCCTGAAACTGGCACATGACCGACGTTGACTTCAACTTCAAACCGACTCGTATGTAAGTCTTCACCATCCCCGCTTTTACCATTCTTACCTCTTTCAACCGGTTTGAAAATATTCAAATTTAAAGTGAGCCCCGTATTATCAGCCTGACTAAAACACAACGACATCACTTGGTTTATAAGACAAATTTTGTGTTGGTTTTGATAAAATTTCGACAGGATTGGAAATAAGCATCCCATCACGATGCATCAGTCAGTTCGACGGGTCAAATTTTATATTACACGAATACAATTTTTGAAAATAACTGATTTTGCATGCATTTAGAATTATTAGAAATATTAAGAGGGGCATTTTAGTAGTTTGATCGATTGCAATGTAGCTTCTAGATAACATTCCATGATATTTTTTGTAAAATTAAATGGTTATTAGTGAACGACACGGAAAATGCTACGCCTAATAAATGGCAAAAGAAGTACATTCATTGCAAAACAAAGCTTGCCATGGTTCTGGTATATAGAAATCATCAACAAATTTTCAAAATTAAAAACACACGTTACTGGTGACATCACAGATCAGTAGTGGATCCAGGATTTCTCTAAAGAGGGTGTCACAAGTATCGGTAGTTACTGAAATACTACCAAAACAGAGGTGCGTAATCAAACACTCTTTAAAAAAAGTAAGAAATACCCTGTCTAGAAATGTGCTAAATGTTCACACTATATGTATAGGCCTAGCCATATAGATACCTAAGTTTTGTGATCAATTTTATTTTAAAAGAAACGGCCTGCCCCCCCCCCCACTGGGCCACATCCTAGGCCCGACCTTGTAGGTCACCCATTTTGATAGAGTTTCACATACCTGTAGCAGCTTCCTGAATATTCCGTCCAGTTAGAGGGACAGGTAGCTAAAGCCGGTGCCAATATTGGTGCCATAGCAACGATGCTTAACAGAAACTTTGTCACTTTAGTTTTCTCCATAACTAAACTAGCAGCGATACATCGAGTGAAGTGAACTTATCCGTGAAGACGACTATCTGTACGAATTGTGCCTTTACCACGTACACGATTCGCGACTTATATACGACTAATTCCTAACTGAATGTGAACAGAACCAAAAACCCGATATGATAATCACACAATAATTATTAGGGCGGTAACCGTTTTATTATCCCATTAGCTTTTACTTGAAGCGAAGCATGCACACTCCAGTTATGGTCCAATATTGTTAAATATAGACTTATGAAATATAGGAGTGTCGCATTATATATATATATATATATATATATATAAATATAAATATATATAAATATATATATATATATATATATATTTATACATATATATATATACATACATACACACATATATATATATATACATATACATATACATATATATATATATATACATATACATATATATACATATATATATATATATATAAATATATATAAATATATATATATATATATATATATATATATATATTTATATATATATATACATACATACATACATACATACATACATACATACATACATACATACATATATATATATATACATACATATATATATATATAGGGATATATATATACATATACATATAAATATATCACCCCCTTGATTTTTTAAAAATTGTTACAACATGCGACACTCCTTTATTTCATAATTTTCCTTTTGTTTCACTTTATATATTATGACCTTTTACATAAAAATGGGAGACAATGACATACTTTGACATGTATACTTATCAAATTTTATGAAATGAGTCAGCGGACTTTAGTCGATGACATTTCTTCTAGTAAAAGTTTTGCAAACAAACACTTTTATCCGTCGAGGCAATGGGACATCTCAACGGTGGTATAGGATTCCACTGAGGATATAGAACTTTATATGTATTTAGTCATTAAACATCACGGGAAAAAAACACGCGTTTAAATCGCCGTTTTCGGTCTGTAATTGCGACGTAAATTCCGAGTTCCAGCCTGTTTCCGTTACGTTTCCACTCCTGAAACTAGTGATTAAGGTAAGCTTACGACCCAACTTAAACGCGTGAGTTTTCCGCGTTCGCGATGACTTATTTACCGAGTACGCGGTGACCGTAAACGCCAAGTGTCATCCAAATACGGTGAAGCTCACTTAATCGTGCGGTTTCAGGGAAGGGTAATCTTTACGTTTCCGGTCACAATTACAACAGATTCGCTACCTTAAACATGACCGTTAATCTGGAGTTTACGTTTGAATCCAGCAGTAAACTTCTCGCATTGATCATCGTAAACGCCATGATTACACCAATATATACGGAGAAACGTGGTCATCGTAAACACATTACTTACGACCAATACAGGGGCTGGGCTTATTCGCCACGTTTAGGGAGTCTTAATCGGGTTGATTAGGCTGAGAAATACACGGACCACCTCTATCAAATATTACATTTGATTTAAAGAAAATTAAAAATAATAAATATAAAATCACACTCGTTTGATTTTCCACTTTTTTATTTATATATTTGCACCTCATATCGCATCGTAAACGTTTATTTGTTATTTTTACACTTACACAAAAATTAGTGTAAATGAACGAAATACCACTTCTAATGTGTAAATACATCTAAATGCAACTCAATATTGCTTTACATCATAGTGTTGAATATTCAGCTTTTTGAATACAAAGTTTAAACCTCGAGAAGCCATTTTCCTTTTCAAATTTCAAAACATGCATTATTGTCCGGAGAATGTTTTTTGATGCCCAAATATTACTCTACTTACATTGTGGCAATTATATACACATGCAACGATTTTAATGCCAGGTGAAAGAAGGAAAAAAAAAAAGTAAATATGGAATGTTTCTATTTTTAGTTACTAGTTTGCAAATCCAAACCTCTGAAAACCAGCTACCCACTTGAAGTAACTTAACATATCAGCAGTTAAATTGAACCAAACAAATTTATGTTTAAAATTCGGTGTGTTTATCCTCAGATGATATAAACGCCTAGTCACTTCTTCCATGATGGTTATCGGCCCCTCGACCCCCCCCCGTCCACCCAGGCCCGGAAACGGTACCAGCCTCTTTTATGTGGAACGAACTTGACACAGAACACCACTTCCTGCCTCATTTCGTAGCACGCTTAATATTTTGTTGCTGCTTTAAATTTTATTGTAATTAACATATATTTTGATATAAAATGCAATGATAGCCCAAACAAGATCTCTAATTTTTTTACCCTGAAAGTCTGGAATTAGCCATGCATGAATAATAAAAGACAAACGTAAAAGTACAACAACATTTCGACAAATTATTAGGCCTATGCTCTATAGCTATGTCTTATTTTAAAATATGATTTACTAAATGATTCATTAACAATTAATAGAATCATGCTTTTTTCTTGGCTTTTGTTTCCTGAAAATATTTTAAGGATAACTTAATCCTTAACATTTAATCCCTTGATGGAATATATTAGCTGTGAAGGGAAATTTAAAAGAGGCTTCCATTAAAGCAAAAGACTAACAAGAAAATAATAATTAATCTGACATCTATTATTATGGGCATATTCTTTCTTCCTTGTTGCATTTATCTCAGGCAGGATTTCTTTTTAAAGGTATCATGTAATTACACCAAATGTTAAATTAGAGAAAACTCTTCTTTATTATACAAAATCGTCAACTGCAACTTGTTTGTATCCGAAACAACGGCGTTTGCTGTTTGTTCCTGGTGCCTCATTAATCAACAAATGCTCAGGACAGGATTATCCACGTGCAACTGGGGCACGAGTTTAAACGTTGGGTAAAAAAATTCAAAGAAATATTGTTATAACGTTACATTATTCTACGCTGTATGGTACAAAAAGTTCAAAGAAGTCAAACGAAATGGACTTCGATATGCAGTCTTTACGCTGTTGATCAATGACTGTTTTTATGTGATGTTTTTATCTACGTATCATAACTACCGTGGGCAAATAGATGTCTTTTGTGAGCTATACATCCGGCGTTATCCGGTACCAATGTATCTCTATGGAAGCTCCAATAAACTGTTTGCCACGGGCCTCCCACAAGCTTAATCCGGCACATCAAACAATGACCATTTTCACCATTTGGAGGGGGGTCATACCTTCATTGTTATTGTTCAGCCTAATTAACAGCCCAAGTTGGGGCGTCAGTTGGTACGCATTTTAAAGATACGTCTCCTTTCCTAACGGTGGGTATCCTTTTTTCTGGACTTTTCGCTAAGGAGAACGTCCTTATAGAATGAGTCCAGCCTCATTTTGTTCAGTCTTTCCGACTCCCAAGTGAACTCCTGCACTACGGTACCCTAGCTCGTTCGCTCTCCATGTCAGATTCCTCGGATGACATATACTCAGTTGACATCACTGTACAGTCTGTCTTTTCTCTCCTCTGACCAGTCTATGTTCTTCATTGCGCTCAATCTACACTGAAGTTTCTGTAAACAAAGACACAAGAATAAGTATGAATTAGACATATATAAAAACCAGTTGGCATATAGTTTACTTTTGTCGAAAAACATATTAGCTCCAACTGTCAATATCTCCAGCCCCCCCCCCCAGTGAAAAATGTGGAGGCGCGGAAGTATCATTCCGCCTCGCCCCCCCCCCCCCCCCCGCTTCGCAAGTCAGAAAAACCCCTTTTTCATTTCCAAATGAGAAAAAAAAATCTCATTTGGAGCACCAAATTGCATCTAAGGCCAGGTGAAAATACAAAATTAAGTTTACAAAATGGGGTGGGTGTTGAAGTGTGCTTTATTGCACCAAATTGCATCTGAGGCCACCTGGAAATGCAAAAACTCCCCTTAGACCCCTCCCCCGGGCCGGCCATCAGTCTTCAACCCCCCTACTCAAATGTACCTTCCTACGCCACTGTATATTTCAACGGTTTACAAAGCAGATTTGTTTATGGGTTGGGGGAGGTAGGGGTACGTGGTCGGGTGACGTTCACCATCACAAGGTTAGAACGTGAATGTATCAATAACAGTATACCCTGGCAAATTGTGCATGAAACATTTTACAGATATCTAAAAGGAGATTATTATATTATTTCTCTCACTGTCATATTTTAACTCTTTTAATTTATCGTTTTTAAAGAAGCGAATGCCTGTACAGGTCTAGGGTTAATATAACGGTGACTTTTAGTGATTGAAAAATTACATTAATAAGTCTTGGCCTATGTTACGTACCGAACAATCCAGTAGCACAGAGAACTTCGTTTTCTTTTTTTTTCGAAAGAAGTTGTTCCTTCTCAGCCAGTAGTGCTCGGAGTGCCTTTAATTCTTCCTTGAAATGTTTGCATCGAGCTTTCTGTCACAACATGTGCATACTGCCGCGGTAGTTCCAACTGTCGCTGCTTCTAAATGTTTTTTCTTTTTCCAATACACGTATGACATTTTCCTGCGGAACATCATTAAAAACCAGCGACGGATTGAATTGAAAGTGTACTTTTATAAACTGGCAACCTTGCTTCCACGGAGCTTTCTGTTACTTCTGCAATAAACCACGAAGCCGGAATCGTCCATTTTGAATGCTCTTTGCAATGTAGAACTCGACTGAGGATCAAGTGCGGTGTGAATCAAACCAACGTGTTGCTACTTGTGATGCCGCCTTTTACTGATTTCAAATTGCCCGCTTTCTAGTAAGCCCAGGCTGTGACGTAATTAACTATACTGAATACGTTATTGTTACTAACCAACTGGAGTAGCCAACCAGTGAACTGCAAAGTGACAGACAGTAAACTTTATCATTGTGAAGTGACCGGAAATTTCACTTCCTCATCTGGAAATGGTATTTATAGTAAGTGAGCAGTATACTTTTCTGTTTCGTACATACATTGCGGTGGGTATTTGTGCGTTTCATCGCTTTACGTGCATGATATAGGCCTTGAATATACTTCTTCGAATATCACTTGACGGCATATTGAGAGAAATCGGCAGAGCAAAAAATGGACTGTTGAAATCTATCTCGACTAATCTATGAAAAAGAATATGGACAATGGGAATCGTAAGAGGAGCATTTAAAACGGGGGGAAGGGGGAGGGGCAGGGGGCATGTGGTAGGAGGTTGGAAAAAGTTTCGCACAAAATTTAAGCAAAAATTACTTAAATCTCAAATATGGATTTGCGCCGCTATGACCGACAAAGTTTAGGCGAGGTTTTTGAAGCCTGACACTGAGTACCGATTGTTCGATATCCCAGTTCCGAGGTTTACCACATATTGGGGAACCTGACGAGGGGGGAGGGGGGTGAGTGGGTGGGGTGCACCACATGGTTGCATTGGGTCCCCAATATAGCGTTAAAGGAGGTCTAATTAAAGTACCCTAATTATTGTAAATGCTCATTTAAACGTCGCGGGTTCGCGGAAGCTAACTTGGCGAAAACAGCAAAGGGAAAACTCGATTGGATTTCAAGTGACAAAAATTGTGCGATGCTATGTACGCAGTGTGAATCCTCCAAGCCATAGTTTTTTTGTTTTTTTGTTTTGTTTTTTTTTTGTCTTGTCTTCGAAAAGACTTCAACGCAAGCGATTCTTTTCACATATCAGTTCATGGAAACTGCAATTATTATATTATCATTATGTTCTACTAGTCCATAAATTTGTTAGTACAATCATGGAGGTAAAAACCTCCATCATACAATGGTACAATGTCCTTTCTACTCTTCTGTAGCTCCATAGTTAGCATCCAACATTGATATTTCCGAATTCTACGGTCCAGCAACAATAGACAGCTAAATTCAAATCTGTATGGAAGCCGTGAACTGCCGCTTCTAAAACTTGTTGACGATCTCGTGAACTTATGTTAAAGTCGGAGGAAACTGAATATAGCAGTTTGTCGATCATTTAACCATGCTTTGACTCGATCAGTGATCATGTAGAAGCTGGAATCTTACAATAAACAATTAAACAATGTGAAGCGTGTCACAGTGACAATAGCGTTTGATATTTACATGTTATTCAGTATATCACGCCTTTTTGACAGTAATCACAAACACATTCTTGCTATATTTTTCAGAGACCCACGAGTTATCATTTTAAAAGGTTTGAAATTCTGACACTCTTCAAAATGCGGCAGTATTTAATTTTTAACTTTATTCAGTTCCATATCAACAGCGTAATGATATAGCTACATTCCATTTTTTGACATTCAACATAGGCTATTAAATATCACTTGTGTATTTAACGTTACTTGATCGAGATGTAGTTTGCAATAATTTTCAGGAAAATTCGTGTCATATATATAACTATTGGAGAATAAAACCATTACCTTGATCCGGCACATGCATATGGATTTCGCTGTGTGTGCTACGTATTGTAATGTAGGCGCTCTATTTTTGCCTTTATACGGCACTTATGTATGTTTATTTACTATATATATATATATATATATATATATATATATATATATATATATATATATATATATATATATATATATATATATATATATATATATATATATATATATATATATATATATATATATATATATATATATATATATATATATAGGAATAACGGAAAAACTGTTAAACAACTATGCTGCATTTAGAGAAAGGCTGGATCTCGAGTGAGATACAATAATTGAATTAGGTAAGTGATTGGAAGTAAAACAGCCAATGTTTGGTTTATATATATATATATATCTATATATATATATATATATATATATATATATATATATATATATATATATATATATATATATATATATATATATGAAAATCGTAATGAGTTTGTAAATCAAGAACAGTGAAACAAACTTTCAGCCTCCACCAGGATTCGAGCCACGGGCCTCCCGCTCTGTACGGGGACACTCTAACCACTAGGCTATATGGACGCTGATTGTATGTCCAGAGGTTCGAAACCGGTAAGGAAGGTCTATATGTTTGGGACGTGCTATTCTGTTTATTTAAGACTTGCATGTGTCTGCATGAATGTATTACGGTACCCTCACAGGATAATACTTCCGTGTCTCAGGTATGCATTTCTTTAATGGAATTATATAACGGACACAGGACAATCTTAGCTATTATATATTTGCATATAGGTGCGTGATTTTTACAAACACCACACGTGAATATGCCAATTTTTTGGCATAATGCTTATTTTCTCAAGCGATATAAATTATTTTCGACATTTCCGTAAAAACTAAACAGTAATGAACGTCGTTTATACGTATTATACACAGGGACGTAACTAAGGCCTGATGATTGAGAGTGGGTAGGGGGGGGGGGGGAGAGATGTAGTGGCTGAAATTCCAACTGGATGGGATTTGGTGCCAGAAAATTCCGACTGCTGCCTTGTAACCCGCAGCCCCCCCCCCCCCCGCCCCCCACACCCTACTCGTCAACGATACAGTCAGTGTCAGTCAGTCAGTCAGTCAGACACTCCATCTTTCGCGACTGCACTTTTGTTTTTTTGGTACATTTGTACCACTGGCCCTCACTTCACAAATTTATTAATCACTCTGGTTAGCGAGTAAGCAATGAGTATAAGTTATCAGCTTGATAGGCTACATAGAATACCAACTAAAAAAGCTATGTTAATGTAACAAAGGGGAAAACTTTTCTTTTTCAACAAATTATATTCGAAGACATAGTGAACTACCCCAAAATACATTGCTTTTTCCTAGCGCGCTTAATATTATTTTCTTGGGGGGGGGGGGCTATTTATCACTCACATGAAAAAAATTAAATTGTTCACTTCATTCCAACTGAGCATTGGGAATGAAGTGAACAGTTAAACATTTTGCAGAAAAATGTTGAGTTGACGAGATACGATAAGTTGCCAATTAAACATTTTGCAGAAAATTTTACAATTGCTCAATTGGGATGAAGTGAACAATTCAACATTTTGCCAAAAACATGTCCAATTAACGAGATAAGATAAGTTGTCAATTGAACATTTTGCAGAAAAGTTTTCAATTGCTCAGATGGAACGAAGTGAACAAGTGAACACTTTGCAGCAAAATGTCAAATACACGAGATATGATAAGTTGTCAATTAAACATTTTTCAAAAATTGTTCAATCGCTCAGTTTAAGCAACTAAGCAATCCAACATTTTTCTGTTTTTTTTTTGGATAAGATTTTATCTTGTTATTTTAACAATTTACTGAAAAATTTCACTTTATGGGCAAAGTTTTTCTTATGTTGATGGCCATTTTAAGCTTCCGTAGAATAACATTGAGCGTTTTAATTGTATACGTTGTGCAATAGTTTATTAGGAATTTTTTTTTAGAGTATTCAAAATCACACGAAGTGTTGTAAGGTGGAGTATAAGAACCGCGAGATACAATTTCTTAATATGACAAGGAAAACGTGGTAAATATGACTGATTAAAGGTCAAGTTTGACCGAAAATTGTAGGTCACTCACAAATAGCAAGAATTTATGAAAAATAGAGTGCCACAGTCGGAAATTCCGTACTCATAAGCGTACGTATACAATTTTAATCTAAAGCTGATGGGTACACTTTCTTCCTCGTTATGATCCCCCACTATAATTTTCAGTTGATATATGTAATCAACATATTATGTTAAGTTAAAAGTAAGTATAGGTATCATCAACCTATATATGAAATTGATCGCAGAGTCAATCAGGCGTAATAGATTTAGGGAGGGGAAATTGATTGTGGGGTGAGGGGCTTCGAGTTCAAATACGTATACTCATCAAAAGTAGTCTGTAATGGCCCCAAATTACGGCATGCTGTAATTGCTAGAAGTTTTCAAAAAAGTCCTTTCCTGAAGGTGTTCACTCTCCATATTGTTCGCTGACATTATAAACACACACAACAAGATGACTAAATTTCCCAGTTAGGTAAATTTCCTCCAAGGTGGTTAATAAAACAGTTTAAGAATTTTAAAATAAGGTGACCATATTTTAATATGTAGCATATATGGGACCAATAAATCATACTTAGTATGATAGTAATATTTAGTAGTGTAGGGTCTACTCGTTTGTATTGGGCTTTAACCTAGTAAAGTTGCATATAACAAGGTTTGAACCTAACTGGAGACCGAAACTTCCCGGTATGTAACACCTTCGAAAAATAAATGAAGAGGCGCGGGAGAGGGAGGGGGGGGGGGTCGGGGGTCGGACAGAGGATTCAAGAAATTATGTAATATATTGGCTTCTTAAATAGTGCAGTTCCTAAAGGGTCTACTGGTTTGTATTGGATTTTAATGCCTTCTAAATCGCTTAATTTTCGAACAGTTTCTGTGAAGACTACTATATTTCAGTCATACTTTCCCAAGCGTGGGCACGATTCCCCTAAGCGTGGGCACAATAAAGTTACTGTCACACATGCATGTTAACCAAAATGTGTATATATGTATATGTGTCGGGGGGGGGGTGGGTCGGGGGTCGGAAAGAGGATTCAAGAAAGTATGTAATATATAGGCTTCTTAAATAGTGCACTTCCTAAAGGGTCTACTCGTTTGTATTGGGTTTTAATGCCTTCTAAATCGCTTAATTTTCGAACAGTTTCTGTGAAGACTACTATATTTTAGTCATACTTTCCCAAGCGTGGGCACAATTCCCCTAAGCGTGGGCACAATAAAGTTACTGTCACACATGCATGTTAACCAAAATGTGTATATATGTATATGTGTCGGGGGGGGGGGTGGGTCGGGTGGGAAAGAGGATTCAAGAAAGTATGTAATGTATAGGCTTCTTAAATAGTGCACTTCCTAAAGGGTCTACTCGTTTGTATTGGGTTTTAATGCTTTCAAATCGCTTAATTTTCGAACAGTTTCTGTGAAGACTACTATATTTCAGTCATACTTTCCCAAGCGTGGGCACAATTCTCCTAAGCGTGGGCACAATAAAGTTACTGTCACACATGCATGATAACCAATATGTATATGTGTATCTATGTATATGTGCCCGGGGGGGGGGTCGGGTGTCGGAAAGAGGATTCAAGAAAGTATGTAATATATAGGCTTCTTTAACAGTGCAGTTCCTTAAAGGGTCTACTCGTTTGTATTGGGTTTTAATTCCTTCTAAATTGCTTAATTTTCAAACGGTTTCTGTGAAGACTACTATATTTCAGTCATACTTTCCCAAGCGTGGGCACAATTCCCCTAAGCGTGGGCACAATAAAGTTACTGTCACACATGCATGTTAACCAAAATGTGTATATATGTATATGTGTCGGGGGGGGGGTGGGTCGGGGGTCGGAAAGAGGATTCAAGAAAGTATGTAATATATAGGCTTCTTAAATAGTGCACTTCCTAAAGGGTCTACTCGTTTGTATTGGGTTTTAATGCCTTCTAAATCGCTTAATTTTCGAACAGTTTCTGTGAAGACTACTATATTTTAGTCATACTTTCCCAAGCGTGGGCACAATTCCCCTAAGCGTGGGCACAATAAAGTTACTGTCACACATGCATGTTAACCAAAATGTGTATATATGTATATGTGTCGGGGGGGGGGGTGGGTCGGGTGGGAAAGAGGATTCAAGAAAGTATGTAATGTATAGGCTTCTTAAATAGTGCACTTCCTAAAGGGTCTACTCGTTTGTATTGGGTTTTAATGCTTTCAAATCGCTTAATTTTCGAACAGTTTCTGTGAAGACTACTATATTTCAGTCATACTTTCCCAAGCGTGGGCACAATTCTCCTAAGCGTGGGCACAATAAAGTTACTGTCACACATGCATGATAACCAATATGTATATGTGTATCTATGTATATGTGCCCGGGGGGGGGGTCGGGTGTCGGAAAGAGGATTCAAGAAAGTATGTAATATATAGGCTTCTTTAACAGTGCAGTTCCTTAAAGGGTCTACTCGTTTGTATTGGGTTTTAATTCCTTCTAAATTGCTTAATTTTCAAACGGTTTCTGTGAAGACTACTATATTTCAGTCATACTTTCCCAAGCGTGGGCACAATTCCCCTAAGCGTGGGCACAATAAAGTTACTGTCACACATGCATGTTAACCAAAATGTGTATATATGTATATGTGTCGGGGGGGGGGTGGGTCGGGGGTCGGAAAGAGGATTCAAGAAAGTATGTAATATATAGGCTTCTTAAATAGTGCACTTCCTAAAGGGTCTACTCGTTTGTATTGGGTTTTAATGCCTTCTAAATCGCTTAATTTTCGAACAGTTTCTGTGAAGACTACTATATTTCAGTCATACTTTCCCAAGCGTGGGCACAATTCCCCTAAGCGTGGGCACAATAAAGTTACTGTCACACATGCATGTTAACCAAAATGTGTATATATGTATATGTGTCGGGGGGGGGGGGTCGGGTGGGAAAGAGGATTCAAGAAAGTATGTAATATATAGGCTTCTTAAATAGTGCAGTTCCTAGAGGGTCTACTCGTTTGTATTGGGTTTTAATGCTTTCTAAATCGCTTAATTTTCGAACAGTTTCTGTGAAGACTACTATATTTCAGTCATACTTTCCCAAGCGTGGGCACAATTCTCCTAAGCGTGGGCACAATAAAGTTACTGTCACAAATGCATGTTAACCAATATGTATATGTGTAGTGTATGCGGCTGCGTACATTATACATATGTTGTCTATGTTTATATGTTAATCGTACATATGTCTGTATCTGAGACTGTATCTGTGGACTGTATTGGCCGCAAATTAAGCAACTTGCAATAATTGCTAGGAATGTTCAAAAAAATACTTTCCTTGGAGGTCTTCGCTCTCCAAATTGTTCTCAGACATTCTTAATGAACACAAAAGATGACTGAATGTCTAGTGAGGTAATTTTTCTTCCAACGAGGTAATATAACCGTTTAAGAATATTGACCAGGGGTTCAGTGACCATTTTTGAATATATGGCATATATGGGCCAATACAGCATACTTTAATCCTTCTACATAACCTATATTAGTTGCATAGAACAAGTTTGAACCTAACTGGACACCCAAACTTCTCCCGTAGCAACGTAAACACCTTCGAAAATTAAACGGGTGAGAGGGGGGGGGGGGGGTCGGAGTGTTTGAAAGAGAATATAAGAAAGTATATGATGTATAGGCTTTTGTCTCACTTGCATTTTTTTCATGGGGCCTTCTCGTTTGTACATGGTGTAATGCCTTCCAAATTGTTAAATTTAAGAACAGGTTTCATGACAACTAGCCTAATATATTTCAATCATACTTTCCCAAGCGTGGGCACAATTCCCTAAGCGTGGCACAATACGGATCATATGTATATATGTGTGTGTTTAGTGTACGCGGCCGCGTGCAGTACACGTATATGTTCATTTTAATCGTTACGTCTGTATCTAGCCGGTAAGCAATAGGCCCTACCTACAAGTTGTTTTTCATTCTATATATTAATCTTCGTGGCATTGTTCCACTAATTTTGAGGTGAATGTTTGTAAAACGTTTCCATGTTTGAATTCAGAGTTCAATAACATTATCTACAATAGAAAATTTTCAATAGAAATGAACGTGGAACACATTTCTGGCGTCAACATGTGTCATTTATTTACACTTGCTTTCTATCGCTGCAACAGAAACATTTGCAGCAATGAATGAGAGAGGAAAGGGAGAGCAAAATCGTTATTAAGTTGTCGCATTCCTGCAGTAAAGAATGCACCGTCTTAACTACAAATTTATAAATATATACTTTGTACCTCGTAAAAGGTGTTTGGTAAAGTATGTTCTTTACTTTGAATCTTTTACTTGCAATTGTTTAGATTTTACACCCCAATACAAAACCAGTATATCCCGCTCCAATGGTTTGCTGTTTTGGCCCCTAATATGCCAGGTATTCAAATATGGTCACCTTTGATACAACAAAAAAAATATTGTATTTGTATTACCACCCTTGAGGAAATTAACATTCAGTCATTTTATGTCTTTAATGTAGAAAGTATGAGAACAATTTGGAAAGTAAAGACCTCCTGGAAGGTAATTTTTGTAAACTTCTGGCAGTTATATATAGCGTGCTATAATTTGTGGCATATGCAGACTACCTTTCATCCATTTAGCCACCGACAAATTGCTCAACGGGCAAGTATTAGCTTTGAAGTTATGTTTTCAGGATCACCGCCATATAAGTGTGTTATACATGTGCACATAATGGTAGCAGTGTTATACATATGAGCTGTTAATGTTACCCTAAAACTGTGGCTTTCTAGGCATTAACCCATCATTTCATGCTCACGACCCGACCTATAGCCAGATTGTTTAACAGGTGAGTTACAACTCCCTGATTTAACTAGTAATTAGCTAGGAAGCACATTAACGCAGGAGGATCACCATCCTTTTGGAAATTTTCCAGTTCATATACTCCCTTAATGGGGTATAAGAGAATGTATAGCAAACGCTGATACGTGTGCGAAAATTATCAAAGGATTAAAACAACCTCCCCGTGTGAAAAGAAAACAAAGAACAATAAGAAAGCAGACGTTAATTCAGTAAGAGTATACTATTACTTTCAAACGTATATAGTATCAGCAGGGAGTTGTTATGCAACTCCCTGGTATTAGTCAGCCATACATTTCGTACGCTAATCGCGGTCACACTATTAACCCTCCTGTTGTCATGTAAGCAGCTTTGACCGCGTTTGAAAACAAGCGCGTTTTTTCATGCTGGTTTTGCTGTCGTTTGATTGGAGGATGAACAGCGACTGATCAGGGAGGTCTAAAATATCACCTCCCTGATCAACAGATGAGGGTTGTTCATTGCGGTTTCACAAATTCTCTACAATTAACCAATTGGATGCACTGTTCTGTTTGATACAGTATAAGGCAGGCCGTGTCGTGTATTTTCATTGTTGTATCTGCATATGCATCAAGAAGCAGATAAACCAAACACGTACCATACTAATCGGAAATAAATAATAATAATAAATAATAAAAAACGTCAGGCCAACTTACTTTAACACATAAACAATTATACATAAAAAAGTTAGACAGACAGATGAGGAGACCCGTGTATGTGTCTTCTCATCTGTTTTCTCATGATTCCAGTGGTAGTGATAAGAATATCGATCAGCCATGCCATAGCGCCAAACTTAATTCTTTGTGAGGGCGAGCTGTTTGTTGAGGTATTATGATCGAGGGCCCGCAACGTGAATTACGTTATAACTTACCAAAATGAGCAACCACGAGGAAATTTGCTGATACTCTCATAGAATTAGCTTGAGGAGTTTTGTTGGTTTGACGGCTGCATATATATATATATATATATATATATATATATATATATATATATATTATAACTGAACAAAGTATGAGAAATACATTGTGAGGTACATATGGTCGTATGTATGTGCAAGCCATGCACATTCACGTTGAAAGATATATGCTGTATAAGAACAATGTCAGATATTCAAATATGGTCATCTTTGGTCAAATCCTTTAACTTTTTTATATTACCACGTGCACCCTGAAGGAAATTTACCTCACTGGACATTCAGTCATCTTGTATGTCCATTTACTAGAATTTCAAGAGAACACTTTGGAAGAGTTAAAACCTTTCTTTTTGAAAACTTCTAGCAAGTACTTTAGCATGCTATAATTACAGACGAACATATAATGAACCGAATAGGCAGATGATTGTCTCGGTAAAAATTACCCGTGGGTATAAATTAAATGTGACGTATATGGGCGTTGTAATCATACCGTAATCACGTTCTGTGTATTTTTGAAATTTCCGACGCTTAAGTTAATATTAATCATCTCTTAAATTCCGAATCTTTATTGAGTCAACGTAAGCGAAGTTGATGTAATCATGCTGTACAGACACTCGTGGTATGTGTATGCTCTGCGCTCGACGCGTAAGTGAATCGTATTGTGATGCCGTTGGTCATCTTATATGTCGCCCTCTATTTGTCGTAGGCTACATTACGTAATAATTAGAGGTCACGTGATGTCTGCTCACCAGCTCAGCTGAAGCAGATCTCAAGACTTGTGACCAGTCTTCGCTCCCGATCTGAATCGTTCGGTTCGGTAGTAGCCCTGGCTCCGACCATTGTGGTCGTACTTGTATCTGTCTTGTATTCGTCTTTTATACACTTTTGTACGTATCGTTATAGGACTCTACTTCGGTATTGAGACCTCGTTTGTGACCATTATCGTTAAGTGCATGTTTTTCTACCTATATTTGAGGGCTTCGTGCCGATGTATTGTTTGTACCGTGGCTGTTTATAGTAATAGATTGCGAAATCTACACAGCGCTTGTTCTTTACTCGTTTATCTATGTGTTATATCTTTTGCATGTAATAGCGAGATTTAAGGCTCGTCGTTTACTAACATACAACCATCCAAGCCGCATTTGTTTCCATACCACCACCAGTCCTCAGCAGGGAATATTTGGACGCCCCAGAATCTTAGACTGAGTTAGCGTTACATTGGTGGCAAGCGATCGGATTCTGTTTTCTGTTGAGCATGAATGATTTAATTAGCTTTGATTCGGACACCTGTGTGTCAAGGCAGGAACTGGTTTCCTGTAGGGAACAGAGTGTTGCACCCTGTTCGGGCTCACAGTTTGAAAACAGAGTTCGCGAAGAACCCACACTTAGTGAGATTCAGAATGGGAATGTTTTGTGTAATCAGGATTGGATGGTGGTAGATGAGTGCGTCCCCAGTGACGGCGGCTTGGATGGCAGTACGCTACCACGTGAGTATTTTTCAAATTCTCGTAATCATTACTTAAATGGGCCTAAGCGTTCTAGCGAAGCAAGCTTCGGGGCTGCTAGGTCTCCGTCTGCGACGGGTGACATAAGTATGAGGGTTTCTCGTGATTTTGAGGAGAGAGAAAGAAACCAGCAGCCCCGGCATGTGGACGATGGTGTGAGTGAGAGGAGGGCAAATGTGCCCCCTACTGAATGCCCTCGTAATTTAATTTCAAATAGTGTAGTTAAACTTGATCTGGGAAATGGTTTCAGTAGAACTGTGTCTAATAGGGAGAATGCACCGTTGATCAATTTTGGTGATGGTTTATCGGATAGAGAAAGGGACACGCCAAGTCCCGCCCATATGGGGGTCAGGCATTCGCAGTCAGGGACTGCAGGGTACAATTTATATCAGTCTAGGGCTGATCATATGCCATTAGGGGGCGTACCTGGACGAGGTTCCAGGGAAATTGACACAAGAAATGCGGCCCAATATGGGGTGGAGGACTTGCAGCCAAGGGCTGCGCGTTACGAAATTCGTCAGTCTGGGACTGACAGTATGCCATGGGGTGGTGTAACTGGCCCGGGGCCAAGTGGAATTTCGAGGGGTGATTCCCTCTCTAGGATCCGTTACCCTAGTGAGGATGCAGTGTATAGAGATAAATATTTGATCAGTGGTGCAGGTAATTCTAGGTCAGTTCTAGAGGGGTTAGATAGAGCAGACGATAAGAAACGTTATCCTAGCGTAGGCGAATGGAGTAAATGTAATCATTATGGTTACGACTTGGACTACCGTCCCTCCGTAAGTCGCCATGAAGCTGGCCATTATGTGAATAGGGAGGCTGGTAGAAGTTATAGGAGAATTGAAGATGATCAACTTAATGATAGACAAGTTGTCAACAACTCGGATAGAAATGTGCAGTTGGGGGAATATTCCCCGCCCGTTAGATACCATTCTAATGATTTGCCTGTACCTCCCTCAGATTCCCGTATATACCCAAAGAGAACGGAAGTACGCCCCGTAGCATTTGACGGGAGTAGTGAGTGGAATGATTACATTGTACAGTTTGAATTGATAGCAGAAATGAATAGATGGGATCCCCTTTCTAAAGGAATGCATCTTGCCACTTCCCTAAGAGGTGAAGCGCTGTCAGTATTAGGCGACCTTCATACCTCGATGCGTCGTAATTACGATTCGCTTGTTGCCGCCCTGTCTAAACGTTTTGGGTCACAAAATCAAACAGAATTATTCCGTGCTCAGTTAAAGAACAAACAAAGAAAGAAAGGTGAAAACCTTCCAGAATTAGCGCAGTCAGTCCGGAGATTGGTTAAATTAGAGCTAAGTATGATCTACAAGAGACCTTGGCAAAAGATCATTTTATTGATGCGCTGGCTGATACTGACATGCGCTGGGGAATATATCAGTCTCGCCCAAAATGTTTGGACAGCGCAGTAAAAACAGCAATTGAATTTGAAACGTTTCAACAGGCTGAAAATCAGAGAAATAGTAGAAGGTTAGTTAGAGCTGTGTCAGGCCCCCCTGATACTGACCAGAAACTGGCGAAAGAGGTACAGAGTAATTTAGACCAAGTTGTAGAGAAAATGGTAGCTAAAATTCAGGAATGTTTTAAATCGTTAGAGAAGAGCCACGGGAATTCGGAAAAGCCTCGTAAAAGAGAGGGTAAGAATATGATCAAGGACAACAAATGTTACAACTGCAAAGAAGTTGGGCATTTTGCTCGTAATTGTCCAAAACCAAAAGTATCTGATAACAATGGGACAAGTCATAACTCGGGAAACTAGTAAAAGCCGGTTCAGCGGGCCATGAGTCGGCTAGTGGTCCCAAAAGGCCCTTTGTTACGTCACTTAGTGAAAAGAATAATAGAGATGGATTGTACGCAAGAATACAAATCCATGGTAGGACTTTAGATAGCTTGATTGATACGGGTGCAAATATTTGTGTGGTGAAACGTAGTATGTATCAGGAAATTGTTCAGAGTGCACGGCCAAAGTTAGAGAAAACTGGAGAGGACTTGGTTATGGCCGATGATCGAAGTATACCGTTGTTCGGTTGTGGTAATTTTTCATTGAAGATGGGAGATTTTTCGGCCAGCCACCCGGTGTGGGTTGCAGACATATCTACTGATTTCATATTAGGGTGTGATTTCCTCGCAAAATACAAGTGCCAAATAGATCTAGGCCTTGGTCAGATACAAATTGGGAATATTGTGGTTCAATGTTTCGGCAACGAGAGATTGAATGCCCCTAGTAACGTAGTGAATAGAATCACGGTAGCTGAGACAGTCTGCATAAGTCCAGGCCAGGAAATTGTAGTACCAGGTAAACTTGCCAATAAATTAGACGGAACAGAGTTTATTGTAGAGCCTTGTGAAAATTTTGTAAAGAAACACTCAATTATGGTAGCTAAAGCTGTGGTTAATCCCCAGAGTCACGTGATACCAATCCGCATGATTAATGTAGATTCAGTGCCGGTCACGGTGTATGAAGGAGTTACGGCGGCCACGTGTGAGCCTGTAGAGGAAGTTTTATCGGTACAAAACACGGAGGGTGACACTTCCAATGAGGGTGGGGGAGTCACTGACTTACCACATCACATTTTAGGGCTGTACAACTCTTTGGAAGGATCACTTGATGAAAATCAAAAAGCTTTAGTTAGGAGGCTTCTTCTGAAGCATGAGAGTATTTTTGCAAAATGTAAGGAGGATTTAGGAAGGACTGATATTGTGAAACACAAAATTCCAACTAAAGAGGTGGCCCCTATTAAACAACATGCTAGGAGACTGCCTCTGAATAAAAGAGAGGATGCGGCTAACGAGGTTTCAGATATGTTAAGACGGGGGGTGATTGAACCTTCATCCAGCCCATGGGCGTCTCCAGTTGTTTTAGTTAAAAAGAAAGATGGATCAACTCGTTTTTGTGTAGATTATCGTAGGCTTAACGATATTACCACTAAAGATAGCTACCCTATCCCTAGAATCGATGACTCCTTAGATAGTCTTAATGGCTCCACTTGGTTTACGACCCTCGACCTAGCGAGTGGCTACTGGCAGGTCGAAATGGACGAGTCTGATAGGGAAAAGACCGCTTTTATCACCCACAGTGGTCTATATCAATTTTGTGTCATGCCGTTCGGGCTTTGCAATGCACCAGCCACCTTTGAAAGATTGATGGAGAAAATTTTATCTGGTTTGCAGTGGCAAACATGTTTAGTCTATCTAGACGATGTAATTATTTTTGGAAAGAATTTCGAGGAACACATTGCTGCCATAGATGATGTTTTTACGAGGTTCAAATTAGCGGGACTGAAACTGTCGCCTAAGAAATGTTTTCTTTTCAAACAAAAAGTGGAGTTTCTTGGACACGTAGTTAGCAAGGACGGAGTTTCGACTGATCCGTCAAAGGTGGCTGTTGTTAAAAATTGGCCAAGGCCAAATTGTGTTCGTGACGTGAGAGGATTTGTAGGTTTATGTTCTTATTACAGGAAGTTTGT
The DNA here is from genome assembly GCF_037975245.1 of Apostichopus japonicus. Classification (NCBI taxonomy): domain Eukaryota; kingdom Metazoa; phylum Echinodermata; class Holothuroidea; order Aspidochirotida; family Stichopodidae; genus Apostichopus; species Apostichopus japonicus. The sequence goes on from NC_092562.1 coordinate 16,498,247, forward strand.
TAAAAACTTCACTCTTATTGCACGTCCTTTACATCGTTTGACAGAAAAGGGAAAAAGATTTCTGTGGAATGAGGAATGCGAAGAAGCATTTAACGCCTTGAAGGTAGCCCTAACCTCTACTCCTATATTAGCCTTCCCCACCCCCAGTGACAAGTATATTCTTGACACAGATGCAAGCAATGAAAGCTTGGGTAGTGTTCTCTCTCAAATCCAGGGAGGAGAAGAAAGAGTAATCGCATATTTTAGTAAATCGTTTAGTAAGGCTGAACGAAGGTATTGCGTAACAAGAAAAGAGTTGTACGCTATAGTAGCATCAATTAAACACTTTCACCATTATCTGTACGGTGCTGAATTTCTTGTGCGAACTGACCATGGTGCTTTGAGGTGGTTACTTAATTTTAAACAACCCGAGGGGCAGATTGCGCGATGGCTTGAAATGCTGGGCACTTATAACTACGAAATTCAGCACCGTCCAGGAAGTAAACACGGGAATGCAGATGCGCTTTCCCGACGCCCGTGCGTAGATTGTAGGTATTGCCTCCGTTTAGAGGAAACGGAATTAAGTACAGTAGAAGATACTGGGAGGAATCTTACTGGACAACAACTCAGTGAAAGTGGGGGTACCCTTGACACCCACGTATGTACGGTTGTAACCCGTAGTAAAACTAAACAGGGTGGGAGTCAAACGGATAGGCTGGACGAAATTAGGACAGATGCTGAGAAGGGGATGGAACCCGCTACATCAGTAGAAAGTCCAACTCAAAGTGTAAAAGATAATGGACAGGTTGTGCCAAAGATAGTTGCTCCCAGGCTAGAGCTAGATGGTGCTTGGGTGGACCAGTGGTCTGTAGAAGACATTAAGAAGGCGCAGCAGGGTGATAACGACATCAGTCGAATCATAGGCTGGATGCTTATTTCCAAAGAAAGGCCACAGTGGTCGCTGATTTCAGCTGAGAACAAGACTTTCAAAACTTACTGGGGTATGTGGAAGGTCTTATGTCTCAGAAACGGTATTCTTTATCGAAAATGGGAATCTGAGTCGGGGAATGAGATCTCCTTGAAATTAGTGGTGGCTAGAAGCATGCGTAATGAGGTAATGTCTTTGTTACATAGTAATGCCACAGCTGGTCACCTAGGTGTTAAGAAAACTATGAGGAGAGTCCAATCTAGATTTTACTGGGCTGGATATCATAAGGATATAGAGAGATGGTGTCGGCAATGTGAAAAATGCTCTTCAAGGAAGGGTCCAATTAAATCTCATAGAGCACGTATGCAAAAGTACGTGGTAGGAGCCCCCATGGAAAGAGTGGCCATGGATATATTGGGACCCTTACCAGTTACCGACACGGGAAATAGATATATTTTGTGTGTAGCGGACTACTTTACTAAGTGGACCGAGGCTTATGCGATCCCAAACCAGGAGGCAGTTACTGTGGCCAGAGTCTTTGTAGAACAGTTTGTGTTGAGGTTCGGTGTTCCCCTACAGTTGCATACTGACCAGGGCCGAAATTTCGAGTCAAATTTGTTTAAAGAATTAGCACAGCTCCTTGGTATTGATAAAACTCGTACCACAGCCTTTCACCCCCAATCTGATGGCATGGTGGAGCGTTTTAACAGAACCTTAGAGGCAATGTTATCGGCCGTTGTTTCGGAAAACCAACGTGATTGGGATGAATGGTTGCCCCATGTTACCATGGCGTACCGCTCCTCTGTTCACGAGACCACGGGAGAGACACCCAGTGTAATGATGTTAGGAAGGCAGATGAATCTCCCAGTTGATCTCCTAGTACCCCCTCCCCATGTTGAAATTAGTTCAAGTATTTGTTATGTAAGTAAATTGGAAGAAAAACTTAGGACAGTTCATGAAATGGCTAGAATCGAAACAAATACGTCAGTTGAAAGGCAGAAGAAGTCCTATGATAGGCTTAGCAATGCCAAAAATTATAACGTCGGGGATAAAGTTTGGCTGTATAACCCCAGTAAGAAAAAGGGACTGTCTCCTAAGTTGCAAAGATATTGGGAAGGCCCATATTTAATAGTAAATAAGTTATCCGATGTAACTTATCGTATAAAACAGTCGGAACGATCGAGGCCGAAGGTCGTTCACCACGATCGTCTTAAATTGTGCTTAGCATCTGGAGAGAGTGTTGAGACCAACAGAGTTGGTGAGGCCTCGTGGTTACGTAAGCGTTACGTAAGCAACGAGTAGAATTATATTTAGTTTTGACCCGTCTGCGGAACCTGATGGTTACTTCAAGGATTCCACTCATCATCAACGCGGAAGTAAAAAAAAAGAACATTGTACTTGGAATTATTTACAGAAAAGACATACGGTCCAATACCCAGATGGTACAGTTCTTACCACGGAGAAGGAGGGATTCGAATTTCAGACCAGGGAACTGTTGACTTACCGTTAATCCATAGAGATGCCTTCGGTCAGAACTTTTGTGTTAAATAAACGTGTTTCTTTATTATATATTTTTACTGTGGAATTATTATGGACATTTCACCTTTTGATGCGGACCTCCGGTTTCGTTATGATATCTTTTTACTTTGGAAATCTTGTGGACATTTCATATTTTGATGCGGACTTCCTATCAATTTATTTTGTGGTTTGGATCTCTGTGTTACATCAAGAGTGTTATGTTTTGATTCACTTGGATTGTTTTCATGTATTTATATCTATGTACGACACCGTAAGTTGTTTTTACTTTTATTAGTTGTATCTGGAATGTGACCTCACATGAGTCCAAATTGCACTTTCGCGCGAGCCGCGTTATTCCTTTAGGGTATGAACACGTGCATGTAAGGTCATATTACTCTTCTATTACTCTCGTATTGTGTAACTTTCTTCTTTCGCAGTCGAGCTAGGACATATTTTTTTTAGTCGGTACAGATTGAAATGTGATACGTTTTTAGTTCTGAACCCGTATTAAGAGTTAAATCAAATGTTATTGTGTGTATAGGCTCTCGTGCATGGCAGGCACTATTAGCTATACTTTGCTTTTATACGTATTCATGTATTTTGGATTTCTTTTTGTATTAGTATGTTTATGATTTTAGATTTGTGTCTAATTAGCGATCCTTATACTGTATTGTTTTCATAACTTGGGGACAAGTTAAGGACTGAGAAGGGGATAGTGTGATGCCGTTGGTCATCTTATATGTCGCCCTCTATTTGTCGTAGGCTACATTACGTAATAATTAGAGGTCACGTGATGTCTGCTCACCAGCTCAGCTGAAGCAGATCTCAAGACTTGTGACCAGTCTTCGCTCCCGATCTGAATCGTTCGGTTCGGTAGTAGCCCTGGCTCCGACCATTGTGGTCGTACTTGTATCTGTCTTGTATTCGTCTTTTATACACTTTTGTACGTATCGTTATAGGACTCTACTTCGGTATTGAGACCTCGTTTGTGACCATTATCGTTAAGTGCATGTTTTTCTACCTATATTTGAGGGCTTCGTGCCGATGTATTGTTTGTACCGTGGCTGTTTATAGTAATAGATTGCGAAATCTACACAGCGCTTGTTCTTTACTCGTTTATCTATGTGTTATATCTTTTGCATGTAATAGCGAGATTTAAGGCTCGTCGTTTACTAACATACAACCATCCAAGCCGCATTTGTTTCCATACCACCACCAGTCCTCAGCAGGGAATATTTGGACGCCCCAGAATCTTAGACTGAGTTAGCGTTACAGTATAATCTTCCCGTAAATTTCGAATTCAGTGGAGAATACATTCAACGTAAACGCAATGCGTAAGTTGGTGTAATCATGCTGTAATCCCGTGGTGTGCATGCTTCGGAATTTCCGACGTGTATATCCTCAACATGCCGTACTGTGCCTGTTTCAGGTGAACGAAAATAACTTAAACTTGACGTTTAAGGATTCGTAATCAATACGTAAACGCTGAAATGAACGTATTTGTAAGTTAATTGTAAATAAACAGTAAATTTTTTAACTGCACTCATTTCAGCCAACGTAAATGTTGAAATTTTGTTCATGAGATGCAGTCACAGGGTAATATCATTATCGGAAAGATTGACATGAGAATTGTGTCCAGTGTTTTATTTCATGGAACAATCAACGTTAACGTCATGCTTAAGTTTGGCGAAGTTTGTTGTAAACGCGTTGTATCTATGCTACGAGTTTCCGATGTGTAAGATAATCGTAATCCTGTCGTAAATTTCTTCGTGGCGAGATTAAGGTCAACGTAAACGTGGAGAAGAAATAAGTTTTAATAAATACGAAAGTAATTATTAACTTCCGATATGTAAGTTGTCATAAACGTAACGGAAATCTGTTGTTCCGTGTTTACAATGTTTACGGATGCGTAATCACATCGTAAACGCGTTGTTCCAAAATGTACGGGTTTCCGATGTTTAAGGTGACCGTAAGCAAGACGTAAACATCCAAGGACTGTGCTTACGATAACTTAAATGCGTGTCTTTTTCCCGTGCATGGCGCCAGAATTCAGATATCGTTTATTGGCAACAATTTGAAAATAATAACATTTACGCTACTTCTTTGCGTCGAATTGAATATATTGGAGTAAATAAATATTTTTGTCATGACTCGATGATTCGTTTTGTCGCCGTTGATACTAAAAAAAGAAGAAAAAAGTACAGTTTAGCAGTGTTGAGGTTCTTATCAATTGAACTCTAGCTTCATAACTATGCAATATATAGATAGATCGAGAGATAGATATTTATTCAGCCACTGATCTTACAATGGAAATTGGGTCAAAACAAGAGCTCAAAAGTCAAAACGAGTACAAAACCAAAAAACAGATTCAAAATATCAATGAATACCAGCAGGATGAAAATGTTGCCAAGACATAAAAACACACAGTGTTAAAAATACATTGCATTTGAATCTGTTCCGTCTGAAGTCTACAATTAATTATGTTGTTTTGCTTACGTTAAGAATCAGGTTATTCTCAGTGCACCAGTTCACCAATCTATCCACTTCCTTGCGGTAACCACTTTCGTCTCCGTTGAAAATCAAGCCAGTAATATCAAGTATATTGACTACAACCTCGTAATCAGTTCCACCAAATTGTTTGATTGCCTGAATTGATAAGATGTTTATTATTCTTGAATAGTTATTACAGTATACATCGATTAAAAACGGGTGTTACTAAAACGAATGACAATTGCGTTACACATAACGAATGACAATATGTTGTACACACTAAAAAATTGCGTTGACTAAAACGAATGACAGTAATGACAGCACAGACATTTGCTTCAACAGGATATCACAGTTCAGACTTCGTGGGTATCTAGATCTATTAAAGTACGGACAAGATAAAAACGCACCTTATAGTAAGCGAAATTGTAAGTTTGATTTTAAAAAGTAAATTTAACGTCATTTTTTCCGATATTAATTGTTAGAAACTAACAATACTATAATCTTGAAACGTCTTCAGTTATCTTTCTATATAAATCTACAGAGGTAAAAAGCACAGCACTCAAGCGCAATCTCACACAAAAACTTTCCCTGTGGTTTCTATCAGTAAATTACACCACCCTGCAACCACGTGATGCGATTTAGAAAACCAATAACCGCATTTACTCCACTCCGTTCATCATTCTAGCTATCTCCACTCACCACCGTCCTTCGTTGTCATTCGTTGTCATTCGTTGTCATTCGTTGTCATTCGCTGTCATTCGCAAATGATAAGTAACCCTGTACAAAGTCAATTGTCATTCGGTCATTCGCTGTCATTCGTTTGAGTTTGTCCCTTAAAAACCGCCAAGTCACTTATACTAATCACAATATCATAATATAATGGGATACTATTTGCATGGTTGAAATGGACGATAAGGGTATTTACGGAAGCATATAAGAGACATCATATTAAGGTCTTTCACGTATCACGAAAAATTCGCCGATAATGGTTTTCCTTGTTCCACATATTTGGTTCCGTCTTAACAAAGCGAAAAGAAAAAGGAGGTAGCCTAAATGTAGTCAGATATAAAACGGTGAAATCGACAATAACCGTTTTGCATAGATTTGAATAACAGATGTCTAGGTTAGCTTTCACGTTGTAGGAAATTCACAACGTCTTGATAATATAGTTTACATGTTTTTGTTTTTTTGGCCGTTTTGTCATGACAATGTGGTTTTCTGATTCTCATTATTCTTGCAAAGTTAGCTTTAGAATACATTGTAATGTCCCCCCTATGCTTCCGTAAGTATAAGTCTTTGACGCTGTTAGCTTGTAGGCGTCGAGGAGTACATGCAACGTTGTTTGGATATGATCCATATAAATATATTTGATATAGAAACAGACCTGAGTAGATGTAAAGTGTGTTACACTGGAATTCAAAGGGCAACCTTTCCCGTTGAATGTTGTAGCGTTACAGAAACAAACGCCTGCGTAGATCCACCAACCGCCTACGTGTAATTTGTAGTACAAGGTATGTATGGTACAAAACATCTATAGTATCTAGGGTATTTTTAAACCGGCAGCGAAATGTGTTGAGGTGAGTGGGTGAATATATAGCAATAGAACCGCTCGTATATACATGTTTAGGTTAATAACAAGAGCGACCAGAGATAGAGAACGCAAGAATATTAGATGTTCTCATAATTGGGTAAGTATGTTACATAATATAATCGTGTACCATGTTATACAAGTGACTATAAAGAAAACAGAAATTTGTATTTAGTTATATTACAACTTAAAATGGTACCGTGCTGTCAAGACTTGTACCAAATAGCCTAGGTATTTATATGTTATTATTATTATTTTTTTTTGTCATCGTGGAACTTTTAATAGGGGTAACAGACAATGTGACACCTATAGTTAGCCTATATATAGCCAATAAATATATATATTCTTTGGGAAGTCCCCCAGGGGACACGTGGCTGTGGTGCACTGTTGTGCCCCAGGAGAGATTGTTTGAATTGTGCACACTTTGGTGTGTAGGTGTGACAAGTTACCAATGACCAGGTTTAATTGTAAAGCGCATAGAACTTGTGGATTATGCGCTATATAAATAACGGTGTAATAATAATAGTATTTCTAGCCTATGTAGCCTATACATGTAGCCTATATATATAGCCTATATATATATAGCCTATATATATATATACAGTGGCGTAGGAAGTTACTTTTGAGTGGGGGGGGGGGGGGCTGAAGACCGATGGCCGACCTGGGGAGGGGTTTAAGGGAGGGGTGTCCCCCTCCCCTTTGGAATTTGTTTTGCATTTCCAGTTGGCCTCAGATACAATTTGGTGCAATATAGCACACTTCAACCCACCCACTCCATTTTGTATATAATTTTGCATTTTCACCTGGCCTTAGATGCAATTTGGTGCTCCAAATGTGAGTTTTTACTCATTTGGAAATGAAAAAGGGGTTTTCTGACTTGCGAAGTGGGGGCGGAATGATACTTCCGCCCCTCCATATTTTTCACTGGGGGGGGGGGGGGCTGGCGCCCCCAGCCCCCGGTTCCCACGTCCTTGTATATATATATATATATATTTATATATATACCCAGTGGAAATAAATCAATACGCCTTAGGCTAACTATATAGTGTCACATTGTCTGTTACCCCTATTAAAAGTTCCACGATGACAAAAAAGTAAATAACATATAAATACCTATGCTATTTGGTACAAGTCTTATATACCCAATGGAAATAAATCAATACGCCTAAGGCCTCTGGGCATTCCATACTTTTCATCGATACTTCTATATGCATACCTAATTCGGTAAGCAGTAATCCCGTTATCTGACGAAAGTTGTTTTCCGGCCCGGGATTCCTCTTCCAATAAATACTAGAACACTATAGCTACTCTACATGTGATGTCATTTATAAAATTCATTACACAGAATATTACATGTTATTTAAATCTGTGGCTCAAATTAGGAGCAATTAATAAAATGCGTTAATCATCCCCAGTGGCGTGCACACGATTTTATGGGTGGAGGGGATTCTAAATTTACCCCGACTGCTTTATGGGCATGAACATTGTGGAATCATTACTGAGATGGATCCAGGATTTTTTATATAAAAGAGGTAGTATAGGCTTGGGTTGGTTGAAGACGACCTACATACAGGGCGGAGTGAAGGTGATATCCCCCCCCCCCAAATAAAAACAATGTTTAGATGTCCAATGGGGTAATTTGAGTCATATTTAAACAATCGACTTAGGTTAATGAATAGGGTCTAAGCGTAAGGATGTGCTAGTAAATAATTACTGTTTAACTTTTGTGTGAGGTTGAAAAATGGTAGTGTATTCACACTCCCCTGGATTCCCGCATGAGGGCATTCTGGACCCAGAGAAGCGATATAATTCGTCCTCGACAGAATATAAAAATCTCTGGCGGCTTGACAGCCTCTCCCCCACCGCCCTATCCCACCCATTGCGCTAGACGCTGATCACCCCCACATGTCATTGTCGCCGTTGACAAAAAAACAAAAAAAGACAAAAAAGAGTAAAGCGTAGCAGTGTTGAGGTTCCTATCAAATGAACGTTAGCTTCATAACTTTGCACTATATAGTATCTTGACTACAACCCCGTTATCAGTTCCACCAAATCGTTCTCAAAATATGTATGTTTGCCTTTATTGATAATATGTTTATTATTCTTGAATAGTTATTATATCATACATCGATTACAATATCAGAATATAATGGGATACTATTTGCATGGTTAAAATGGACAAGAGTATTTACGGAAGCATATAAAAGACATCATATTGAGGTCTTTCACGTAACGCTAAAAAATCGCAAAAATATGGTTTTCCTTTTTGCGATTTAAAAGAACGAAAAAAAAAACCTATTAAACAAAAGTAAAAAAAGGAGGTAAATGTGGTCAGATAAAAACCGGTAAAATCGACAATTATCTTTTTGCATATATATTGTGGATACCATAGTTAAAAGTGGTAACATACAATGTCACACCTACGGTATCTTTAAGAGAAAAATATTCCACAACGTTAGTAAAAAACCACGTCTCAAAATCCGGTTTTCTATACCAATTCAAGAAGTGGTCGGTAGAGTGTAACCTAATTTTAACTGGATATACTCCCGACATTTCCATGGATCATATCTGGAACACATCCGTGTTGTTATCCAAACGGCAAATGTTTTACAAACAAAAATCCTTTCCTATTAAATTTATTGTGTGGATTTATGTGTGAATGACGTGTCGAAGAGCTTCTAAAGCAGGGTTGTCCAACCTTTTGCAGAAGAGGGCCACATGGAATGATTATGATGAAGGAGGGGCCGCATGAACCCTACTCTCGATTTTTGCCCGAAGCCCAAGGCAACAAAATGTGAGCACTGCGCGCGGAGCGCACGGATTTATTTTCCTTCCTGATAAAACAGATGAATTATGTTCAGCCGCCCCCCCCCCCATCCGCTGAGAGTGTGAGTGTCACACAAACTGACCTGTATGCAGTTTTTTTGGACCCAGAAGGTTCGAAAGATTGATTATATAGCTTCAAATTGTTATCAATAAATCTGCTCACTAAAATTTCGCACCGTAGAGCATCTCTGGCGGGCCGGACGCAACCCTGCGGCGGGCCGGACTGTGGCCCGCGGGCCGTAGGTTGGACAACCCTGTTCTAAAGTGTTCAAAAGCAAGGCTTGCGTGAATTCACCTTTGAGGAGTATAACTTATAATACAAGAGCGATGTACATTGATAGTTGTATCTATTTCGAACCCGAATTAAGAAAACGACCGCACCCTTCTTGTCCGCAACGGACTGAAAATGTTGGACCCAACCCGAGAGGGCCCCTGGATATTTAATGGACCGTGGATCCATTGCAACACCCGACCCGTGTCTATTACAGAGCGTCTGACTTTTACTTCTTTTTGGCATTAAAATGTATACATTTTCATGTGGAATTTGTGAATCCATTTGTTTCCTGCTATATCACTAATGCGTGTGTGTGTTTGTGTGTCTGTTTGTTTATTCCTTTATTTCAGGAAATTTATACCTTAATGTAGCAGTATGGCGCTTCCAAAGATATTAATGACACCGCTAGCAGCGCTAACGCAAGCGGTTGAATACGAAGGCGTCTGGTTTCCACCACTGGTTCTACCTCATTGTCTTGAAAAAGTAAAAACTTTTGAGGTGAGGGAAGATGATCTAATTCTAACGACGTATCCAAAATGTGGTAAGTTTGTAGTAACCGTGGATGAACAGTACGCAATATAGATCCAATACATGTAACCATATGTATAACAAAGTAGGGCTTCTGAAATCGGAGGAAAAAGGAGGGGGGGGGGGGTTGTCTCTGCATGGTTGCCAAGCAATTACGTCATAGACGGCTTTCATTTTCTGCGTATTCGTCAACGGTTATATAAATTCAACAGGAGTCAACGGCTGAAACCATCGTCAAACAGTATAAGTAAAGCTTGGACGGTTTTATACATCGTATGTAGAGCCACCTTATTGAGTACAAGATCCCTTTGGGTTTTGACAACAAAGCCCAAAATCTGGGAAGAAAGTAAAAGCCTGGATGGGCATTATATATGGTATGTGGATCCACCTATAGTGAGTAGAGGAATTTTGTCATTTCCCTATGGTCATTCGAGGTGAACGGAGGTCAAAGTCTGTAATCACAAATGTGGCAAGAATCAGTAAGCACGTTGACCTTCCTGGTTAATTATTCTATCGTATTTGGAAAGAACTGATGACCTTTAAGAATTGAACTCTGAACTCCCCCCTCCCCCCCCCATTTTTGCTTAATTTTACAAAAGGTACTCACTGGATGAAGGAGGTGTTACGTCTTATGCAGCACGACGGTCACGTGGAGAAAATTAAACGAGAAACAGACCCCAGTAAAAACGGTGATCTGTCCTTCGCACTGCCCCCAGATATGAAGCGATGTGTTTCGGATGGAATAGCTGCAAGCCCTTCTCCTCGAATCTACGCTACCCATTTACCTGTTCAACTACTCCCTCCTCAAGTCTGGACTAAGAAACCAAAGGTTGGTACACCAGTTTTAAATAATAATAAGTGCTTCTGTTTAGAATAACACCTCCCCCTTGGCCACGCAGAAAGTATCAATAACAACAACGGCACAATACTACTACTACTACTTCTACTACCACTAATAATCACCACCACCACCACCACCACCACCACCACCACCCTCACCCTCACCCTCACCCTCACCCTCACCATCACCATCACCATCACCATCACCATCACCATCACCATCACCATCACCATCACCATCACCATCACCATCACCATCACCATCACCATCACCATCACCATCACCATCACCATCACCATCACCATCACCATCACCATCACCATCACCATCACCATCATCATCATCATCATCATCATCATCATCATCATCATCATCATCATCATCATCATCATCATCATCATCATCATCATCATCATCATCATCATCATCATCATCATCATCATCATCATCATCATCATCATCATCATCATCATCATCATCATCATCATCATCATCATCGTCATCATCATTATCATAACTGTCATGCAGTCTAGCTTGTATTTCTGTTACACTTTTTATTCGAAAATGGCCCTTTACACTGCTGCGGATTATCAATTAAAGTAGCTGTACAAGCTATATAGTTATATCACCTATAGACATGAGATATAACATAAATACAATGTATTAGGGAATTTCCCAAGGACAAATGGTGTCGTCAATGTCTTACAGAGTGCTGGGTTAAATGAAATTACAAGAGTAACATACTTTGGGTATGTTATCCGAATTTATAAATAAAAAATGAAATAACGAGAAACACGAAGGCTTACACTGAGAAGCCGATGTCATCAACAAAGTTATGACTTAAATTAGCATACCAGGGAATTAGCGTATTTAGCTGAATATCTTGACCACAATACTATCACTCAAAATTGTTCTTTGCTGAACTACGAAATATCAAGGAAATTCTGCTTAAAGTATAAGAAAGGTGTTGGGTATTAGTCGTAGTTGCTATAGACACTTTTTGATGACTCAGCAACAAACCCTATGAGTACATTAACTACTGTAAAGTTTCGCATGGACTTTCAATGTCTCCCGTCTTTTGTCAAATTCTGTCATTGCCATGTTAGAATACAAGATACTTGATATTCTGAAAAATCTTGGAAATCTAGTCTAGAGAATAGTTGAAGATAAGGTACTCGATTGCGAGCATAGAATTTTGTACTCGTCCTCATGCCCAAGATAATTTTCTATTGTACTCATGCTGTGGCAATGATACTGTCATAGCTTGGTATATTCATCTTAGAATGTCTTCTCATGCTGTTTCAAACACTGGTTCTTGCTTTTACTACACCGTAGAAGTAACATATCAAATTTGTCATGGTTCAGGCGCGTAGCGAGGAATTTGCCAAGGGAGGGGCGAAACTGTTGGCAAACTATCAGAGCCGTAGATACGGCATTGCAAACTATTTAAGCGTAGCGCCACCACAAATTGACGCGAAGCCGTACAAGAAAGAAAATTTTGGCTGAAAATGCCTCCCAGATCGCTGGAAATGGCACTTCCCAGGCCTTGTAAGTTGCATCTTAGCATTTTCTCTTTGAAATTACTAGCGATATCATAAAAACTTACCAAAAAATTATGCTCAAGGGGGGGGGGGGCGGCTGCCCTCTTCGCCCCCCGGCTACGCGCCTGTCATGGTTCTTCATTCTGTTCAATACATTTCAACTATGCACGGCATCCTGCATGTGTACTCAATATTTTGTAACTCTTTATCTCATACAGATTGTTTATTTGACAAGGGACCCTAAAGACGCATGTTCATCAATGTACCGCTTCGTAAACGCAATTGATCCCACGAGCAAAAATAATGTGACCTGGGAACTGATGTACAAAACCTTCTTCTCAGAAAAGGGTAAATGTTTTACAAGTTAATTATAATAAATCTACGTCAGTTAGGCTATATTCCATTCTTTTGCACAGAAAACACTGTAACATTTCAACGTTATCTCTTATTATCTCCTCCTCCGTCACCACCACCACCCACCCACCCCTCCCCCTCACACTTACCTCACCATTCTCATCTGTCCCGATAAAATTTGGAAGCTAGCCGGTTATATTCACTGGCTGTGTCATGAAAGCCTAGTTACCATTTTTGTTTAAATAGTCTATAGCAAAGTTACAGTCGTATATATAGACACTGTAAATAGCCACATATTGGATAAATGCAATGCATTTCACTTAACTGATGATATTTCCTTATTTCTTTAGATTTATTTGTGTTTATTTCATATTTTACAGCCCATTTCGGTAACTGGTTTGACCATGCCTTGGGTTTCTGGAATCACAGAGACGACGATAATGTACTATTCCTAACATATGAGGAAATGAAGACGGTAATCACGTTATGTGAACATTTAATGCTGTGGTTTATAAAAATATGAAATATTAAAAATGATCATATAATGTCTTTATATTCAACGTATGTTAACAGTAACGACAAGACTGAACGTTTCATATAGAATAACACCTATGGATTGAATCAGGTATTTATAAGTTTAGTCTATTTCATGTATAGCCTATACGTCCTTCGCAACGTCACTATACAGGTACTTTTCAATACTCAAGATATGTTTTCATTGAATGCAATCGTTTGTAACTGCAGACTAAATCATCGGTTCTTCCATTGAGTGGATCACACTCGGTGCTGTTTTGTGATAACTGAAAATGTTCTTCAAAGCTTTACTTACTACTTTAAATAATCATTCTGCATGGTGCTTTATCGTTGAAATCTGATAAATTTTGATAAGTTTTGTACTTAGCTATGCCAAGAATCTCTGTACTTAGGACATTATCAAGCTGCATCTACTGTGTAGATATAATCTTTTTTTGCCCTCTGGGAATAAGGTAGTTAAATATCATAAGGAAAACAGCACACTTTTCTTTCATATACAGAGGTCATACAGAGTATTGTGAATGTAACTTAGATCGAATCTATAGAGAAAAGGAAATACTTGAAACTGTACATCACTTATCTGAACTCAAAAGTAACCAATATTATTTTTTTTCTTCTCGTCTTTGTTTGAACAACAATAGGATTTACGGTCTGTTGTAAGACGTCTGGAGAAATTTCTTGGATTACCGATAACTTCAGAAGGAATGGAAAGGATAATCGAACATGCAAGTGTAGAAGGAATGAAGAAAACATTCGCTAAGATCGAAGAGGAATATGAGAATGGCAAGATGTATACCAGAGCGTTCGGCCTAATGCCATTTATACAGAAAGGTGACTTATTCATGAATATATTATCTTGGATATAGAATAAGATAAATATGACGTCGTCTAGACCAACAACAACAATAACCTAAATTGTTATGATATTATAATATAGGAAAGAATAGAGACATAGATACCAAGGGTTCTGTTTAATGTCACAATATACCGCCAATGCTATAATATACATAATGTCAATACAAGACGAAACTTTGAAAAACCGTGTGAAATTCATATCTTCCTTATATAGCCTCGTGAATTTGTTTGGTTAGATGGGGTCTCTATAGTTTGATATGTAAATTTCATCCGTTTGGAAAATTATTTTGAGTATAATAATCGAGAGGTTTTGGTAAATTTGTCTTTATTTATACCAAATGCAAAAGGCAGCTTCAATTAGAAAGTTAAGCATCCATGGATTAGCATGGAGTTGTTACTCCAGCTGATCAAAGTAGACATAAAGTCATTTTAGTTGTGAAATTCATTTCAAGCAGATTAGGGGGTCAAATAAACCACATTTCGCCCCCTTTTTCTTTGTAGGTGTTTCTGGTGGATGGAAAGCGAACTTTACTGACGAACAGAGAGATGAATGTAACAAAATGATGAAAGAGAAATTAGCCGGGACAGGCTTGGACGTACATTATCATTGATTTAACCATTACTGTAAATGATATTAATTCTTGTTTAGTTTGTATTGAGATTCGAAGTAGATTTCAATGTTATATTAATTTCAAATTAATCTCCTAACTTCAGCCAAAGAATCACGTGACATAATTATACCATGGACGGACTAACTTTATGAAGATATATTCGAAAGCTGATCGGTTCGGTTTTCTCGATGTGAGCTGCATATATTTTTCATAATAATGTAAACCGTGGATAGTATAACTATTTGAAATTAGGTGTAGGACATACTATTTATAGCCAAACGTACCAATAGGATGCCCATCAAGGAAAACCATTCAGTTAATAAGACAGTTTAGAACATTTATAAGAATGAAAATAATTATTCAGTACTGGCGATAGTTGGAAGAAACTTTTTGTACTAGAAATGTCTTTTGTCTTAAGTTTGTTTGAAATCTGATAGCACCTGAGTTAAGTTTGTAAGAGTACACAACATCCTCATTATAGGAGAACAAGTAAAATTCCCCTGGTTATGAGTAAAACTACGTGTAATATAGGCTCTAAGCCGTCAGTACGAGTACTTAAATTCAAAATTCCAAACTTCTTCGAGTACAATACGAGTACTAATTCATAATAGCGAGAATCAGTACAAATGAGCGATAAAACTGAATACATACTCATGTTATACAAGTCTGGTATAATTATATATATATATATATATATATGTGGTATATAAATATATATATATATATATATGTGGTATATAAATATATATATATATATATATGTGGTATATAAATATATATATATGTGGTATATAAATATATATATATGTGGTATATAAATATATATATATATATATATATATACATATATATATATATATATATATATATATACATATATATATATATATATATATATACATATATATATATATATATATATATATATATATATATATATATATATATATATATATATATATATATATATATATATATATATATATATATATATATATATATATATATATATATATATATGAAACAGAACATTATCAAAAGTACAAAAATATATAAACCTATATTCACATTTACACTTAAGAGTTGAAAAAGTAAGAACAGCTAATTAAATGGATAAAAACAGTAAGCATACCCATTAAATCAAAGCCAAACCATTAACGACTCAAGATATTATTGTAAAGTATTATTGCACGGGGGATGAAGGAATTACGGTGTCGATTAGTCTTTAGTTGTAGGGGTCTTAGTCTGCCAATAACTATATCTTAATTAAGTCTGTCTTGTCTGTCTTGTCATTAAGTCTGTCTTGAAGGTGGTGATGGGAAGGGTGACTAGAGTCACTCCACACTTTATCAAGCTTGGATTGTAGAATTCACTGGTAGACAGTGTCAACAGCAGACTGAGAACCCCCAACTATGATTTCAGCTTTTTTAATAATATTATCAATACGGTCCCTTTCTGATTTACTGACATTACCACCCTAGCAAATTAGACAACATCTCCAGACTCCACAAATAGTAGAATTATAGAACATCTCTAAAATTTCTGAACGCACATTGAATAATGACATTTTCCGAAGACAATATAGCCTAGAATTCAACTTTGTGACTAGTACATCAATATGACCCCCCCCCCCCCAAGTCAATTGATCATTCAGCACCACTCCTAAATATTTGTATGATGAAACACGTTCTACTTCATTACCTTTAATAATAACGGGCGGTGGTAAAATATCATTATACGTCTAAAATCAATAATCATTACTTTTGTCTTAGAGACATTTAATTGCAGAAAGTTAAAGTCACAGTAATCTACGAATGACTGCAGCTGGCGCAGGTATGCCCTGTCATCATTACCATGGATGAGGCCATCCATGGCGGTATCATCGGCAAACTGGAGGACAGGACATCCCTCCTCCAGAGATCTGCAATCAGATGTGTATAATGTAAAGAGAAATGTGGCTAGGACAGTCCCTTGAGGGGCCCCTGTATTAGACATAATATGATCTGAACGACAAGTGGGACTAAGTTTAACATACTGTGTTCTCTTAGTGAGATACTGCATGATCCAATTAATAAAACCATCTGGAATGCCCATTTTAAGAAGCTTAGTGACTAAATTGTGTGGTTGTATAGTATTAAAGGCAGAAGAGAAATCGAAAAACGTGACATGCGCAGAAGAAGTGTTAGAGTGTTCTAAGTGAGAGTATAACTTGTCGAGAATTACTAGGATGGCATCTTAACAGCTACGACTAGATTGATATGCAAACTGTAGTGGGTCTAGAAAGGGAGCTACAGATGAATTAAAATGCTTTAAAAATAACCGTTCACATACTTTCATTGGAACAGCCGTAAGTGCTCCCGGGCGCAAGTCATTCCTGCATGACATTTCTGCTGATTTCTTCGGAATAGGTATAAAACAGGATTGCTTCTATAATGAAGGAATGTACCAATTTTAGAAGACCGATTATAAATGAGAGTGAATATATTGGCCAGTTCTATTGCACAATGTTTTTTAATACCCGTGATGATAAATTAACTGGACCAGCAGCTTTTGATGAGTGTAACCTAGAAAAGGAACGACGTATGTCATCCTCCGTTCAGGGACGTAGCCGGGGGGGGGGGGAGCAGGGGGAGGCAACTGCTCCCCCCTTTCAGTGTCGACAAAATGTGAAAAATTGTTTTTTTTTAGCATGGTATTTTGTCGGTACTCTTTTGATCTTGAATACACGACAGCTCCGTTAACTCGATTACAATCGTAGTAACATTCAGGCCTCTTGATTCAGCAACTTACTTATAGATTGGCAGATGCAATTAGCTAAATTTAGCCTATAGCCTATTACAAGCCTACAGGCTACAGTTGGCCACTATGTAATAAAATACATATTGCCTACCTAACCGCATCGATGGAGTGTCACGAACCGTATGCACAACGACGTCGACAACGTTCGTTCTCATCCTTTCTGTGATTCATCATAAGTTGTTGCACGAACAGCCTGTTATGACGCTAAGCTAGCAATCGTTCGTGATACGCACTTCCTATAAATAATGATTACACTGCTAATACACTGCGATAACGATATTTGTATTTAGGCCACTGCACATCAGGATGTCTTACAAAATATGAAAGTTTATATTGTCCATCAGTCAAGTTCTTCAAATGTATTAAAGTCCAGACATTGGACAATAAACAAGAATCATCCTACTGGAAAAACTGTAAAAGAGCACAATGTTTGTCTTTCTGATATAATATGTAAAAGAATTCAAACAGGAAACAAAATCTGCTGATAATATATGATATCATATGGTAATGATGAAACTGGCAAAACATATTGCACCATATCGCATCTAAGAGCCTTCAATTGTTCAAAAATATCTCAAATGGGGGAGTGGGACACCCCTTCCCCTTAAACCCCTCCCCATATCAATCACAAAATATGATCCCCCACCCTTTCAAATTCCTGGCTACGTCGCTGCCTCCGTTACAACTAAATCGCAATCAGAATCGGCAAGCAATACACGTAAATTGTCAAGATCTGTTGAAAAATCATTTATTGGCTAAACGGTTATAAAAATAATTCAATTCAATTCATTTGCATAAGCAACGGTAGTGGCAGGTGTAGCACCCCTAATTTTTTGGTAAATTAGGAAGTACTAGAATTTAGATTTCCCCCTCCCTGTGATAGGTTCCCCCTACAAATTCTCGGGTGCTCTAGGAGTTCAATGGCCTGTCACTTCATTGCAGGAAGTTGTAATGACTAAATCTGTATTCTTGGAATGACATTGCTTTGTCCCCCAAGTGTACCAGAGAGTAAAGCCACCATAACCCATTAGTGAGCTAAGCTGTCCCCAGAGAGAGAGAGACCTTCTGCAAACAGGTGACCCTCTGTTCACCTGTTTGTGTATGAACTTGTTCTCTGGGACTACGTCACTAAGTTGTTTACACCTGTTGTCTTAGTGGTTATTTGAGGAATGTTGGTGTTTTCCGGTACTGAGTAGGCCGATCAGCTGGTTCATTTATCTCCTTATTTGGGCTGGGCAGGAAGTTGTATTGTTTTAGGGTACTGTCCCCTGGCTCTATAAGAAGGCCAGTTTACCAGTGATCTGTGCCACTCACTTGACAGCCCTCAGCCGTCGTTAGGATGTCGGAGACATCATCATTAGAAATTACTCTTTAATTTCTAAACAGGTATGAACCACTTTGTATTTTTCAGAAGTAAGCTTAGTAAGTTTAATAGTAATGTTCAGTTACTCTGTGATGGCTCCAAGCACACATATATGTTTTCTATCTAAGTTAATTAAAGTCATACCATCGATTGATATACTTTACCATCCGTTGTGTAATTTAGTATAACTATGTGTTTCATTGATAATGACATATAGCCAATGTTGTTTATTCCTTTATGATTATTTCTGTATTGTGTACTCTATAAGCTACACTAAGCCTATACATGATATGCTACATGTATACTAGATTTTACCCTTTTGTGGAATCCATATTAGCTGATGTATGTTCTGTAGCTCCCTTGGTGACAGTCCTTGTCAGAGGTTTGACCCTAAATAGTTTTGCTACTATTTGTTGGTACATATGATATGTTTATGAGAGACTTATCATGTAGGGTATATATTGTGTTATGTTATTTTAGTATTTATGCATTTAGTTGTCTATTAGGAACATGCTAGTAATTGGGTTAGGGCAATTAGCACTTGACTGAGACTTACTGCATTGGTGTCCGTCATTGACTGCCACGTCGGCTAGATGTGTGCTTTATTACTTATAATGCTATTTACTGGAGTGATATTTCATTTATATTTAGCCTTAATGATTAGAGTGTACTTGTTGTAGAATTGTCCCATATTTTATTTGGCACTGAGCCTATTGTATTGTTTATTTTGGTATGTAAGTTAGGCCACTCACTTGACAGCCCTCAGCCGTCGTTAGGATGTCGGAGACATCATCATTAGAAATTACTCTTTAATTTCTAAACAGGTCCTTGGTTGGGTGGGCGTGACTAAACGCCCTGGTCTTAAGATGCCCCCCTCCCCACCAGGCCATGATGTTCCCTGGATTCGAAAGGCGGCCGAGCGGGTCTAGAGAGGGAGTGAGCCCCAGCCCCCAGCTATATAGTGGTCCATTCCGAAATTGGATTGATTGTACTTTTATTGTTTAATTATGTTGACAACTAGTGACAGTTGTTGTTTAATACCGTTGTTAACCTCCATTTGTTATTTTCTTTTCTCTATTTTCATGTCGTAGTTATGAATATATACCGCATAACTAAACATACGCTTTTGTATTATTCTGTTTGTTTGTATGTTGACTCAGGCGAGCCAGTAGTTACAGCAGTAGTAAGGTAGGGTCCTTATACGTCACGAGGCGCATTGTTGATATGTGCTGTTAAGGACAATCGAGTATCTCGGTGCAGGTAGTTGACCCCATTACAGCCGAAGAACCCCCGCTTCCCTAAAGGCTAATGTCCCCTGGATGGGAGCGATCAACCTGGGGTGACAAAGGTAATTGGCAAGAGTTAAATATAGTACCCACTCATCAAACGCATATCCTCCCAAACACGCTTCATATTATTGTCCGTAAAATTGTCCTTGTATTTTTTCTCGATAAGCGGTCTTCTCTTCCTTGATCACCCGTTGAAGTTTAAACTGCATTTGTTTAAGTCCCTCCCGATCTCCTTTCCCAAAACAGTTCTTTTTTCTTGTTGATAATATTTTTGACCCTCTTAGATATCCAGGGTTTATTGTTGGGGTATATTTTAATCTGCTTATTGGTGATGGTTGACTCGACACAAAGTTGATATCATGGCTTACAGTTTCTGTTAGTTCATCCAGGCCACTGCAAGCTTCAGCAAACATTTCTCAATCCGTACAATCATGGAGTCTGTTTTTACCTCCATGGTACAATAGAGTTCAGCTCGTAGACGGTCTAATCATGAAGCTATTTATAGCTCCATGGTCTAATGAATTAGCATTTCATTGCTGAACTGTAATAATACAGGGCTTTTGTCTTTGTACAATCATGGAGCTTTAAACAGAGCTCCATGGTACAATAGGTCTATACTTTGGCACCAGGATAACTACGTTATGATCGACTTTTCCAAGTTTGGGTAGCTGAAAATTTTTCAGATTTGACCCTATAATTGAAATATGAGTTGATCAGTGATCACAAACGCAAGTAATAGCTTACCACTATGGGATCCACAGGTAGACAGTCTTTAATATAGATGGGAGCATATAGACTACAACATTGGAACTCAAACTTTGTACTGCTGTCGTGTCATTACAGGAACAAACGCTCATATCAAACCTATACTATACAAGTATATGTGCAATTCGTTTAAGATTAAACAGGGCAACGGAAGCGCTCGAAACAGGTTTAAAATGGAAGAACATTGAGAAGTACAACAGCATATGTACGAGTACAAGTACAAGTAGAGCGGCATGAAAGGCCAGCCCCCACCCCCACAGTGCCCACAGTGCCCCACAGTGCCCCACAGTGCCCCACAGTGCCTCACAGTGCCCCACAGTGCCCCAGCCTGGTTACGGCCTTGACGTAAATTAACAAGTGTACAACTATTAGTTGAAGTATTGTTATCTCATTTGTTTATGATAACATTCAGATATATTACATTTTCCACTGGATTAATATTTTCATTTCACCTTTTTTTTATTATTAAGAAGTCCTTTTTCTGTACGCACAGACAAACACACCCACACAAGACCAAGGCGGAGTGTATAGCCAAGGCGGAGTGTATAGCCAAGGCGGATTGTATAGCCAAGGCGGAGTGTATAGCCAAGGCGGAGTGGATAGCCAAGGCGGAGTGTATAGCCAAGGCGGAGTGTATAGCCTAGTGGTTAACGCCGGCGTCTCCCAGTCATGAGATCCCCGGTTCGATTCCCCGCCGACAGCAATGTGTGTCGTCTGGCAAGGGTGTTGTTCAATAACAACTTCCTGACATGGACGTTAAATGGATGTGTGCCGAGAGATTGGCTTCGGTCAGCTTGCGAGTCTACAAGCCTCCATGGCTTCTTTCGCGAGTTCCTGCTTGCGGGAAGATCACATATACATACATACACGCATACGTACATACATACATACAATGTAACACAGTGTAAGTGCATAATGCATTGTACAGTGCATTGTTGCTCAATCACAACAATAGGATTGTAACTCATACATAGAGGACTCTGATTGGTCAATCTGATAATTTGCTCAGTTTATTAACCAATCATAAAAATTGTCTCTTAGCAATTTTTAATTGGTTTTTACTTAATTTCTCTCAAATGTGCAAATATTTTTAAAAAGAACAAGCAGTAATAGATTAAGAAAATTATGTTTGAATTTATTACACTGAAGTTGAGTAGTCCCAGCAGCCATGTGAACGAAAGAGTGTTTTAGATGGCTTCAGCCCATGGCCTATTATGATAACGTTCAGATATGTTACATTTTCCACTGGATTAATATTTTCATTTCACCTTTTTATTATTATTAAGAAGTCCTTTTTCTGTACGCACAGATAAACACACCCACACAAGACAGTCACATTAGTCAATAGAAAAGCGACAACTAGTATACTAGTCCCATTTGCATCCATATAGTCCTATATGTAGCCATAACAACTAAACATGTATGAAAGCAGCAAGCCAACTCAATTGTGTCCTCCTCGGAGCTATGGCTAAACGAAATTTCGGTAAACCTACTTTGACCTCTGACCTTTGTCATTCCATTCTAGTGGTCTGCGAGACGCATGTTTCCAACGGAGGGCTTCTTGCCACTTTCTTACCGAGTTTTAACACTAGCATCGGTAAAACCTTTCAGTGAGGTTTTCTTACGAATCCGCAAATTATTCATTTAACCTTTGACCTCATTTACCACGATAGCCACATATTTAGCAAATATTCATGATCCAACGATATCTGTGAAGATTGGAAATCTATCTAAAATTCCCCCTTTGAATTATAGCAAAAATGCACTGATCGCTTAACTTGGCAACTGACCGCTGATTTTCGTCTGAAGATTCAAGTTCTCATCATGCAGCACCTTACGCAGTGGCGTCACCAGACTTTTCAGTCTGGGGGGGGGGCACAGGGGGGCACCTGCATTTGATGAGGGACACTTAGGTGGATACGGATCGCCGTCCTGGGGAGGGGTCTAAGGGGAGGGGTGCCCCCTCCCCTTTGGAAAATTTTCGCATACGGAGGATGTGCTAGATGCAAAATGGTGCCACATTTGATGCTAAATTCGATCTGAAGATATCTTCAGAAATTGCTATTTTTGAGGTAATGATTTTAACAACGCGCAGAATTTTGCAGAGGATATGAACCACATGCTGTTGATATTATGCCTAACCCTATCAATAGAACCTACATTTGTTGAATGAATATGTGCCTGACCCCCGACTCCTTTCTT
This sequence comes from Apostichopus japonicus, assembly GCF_037975245.1. Taxonomy (NCBI): domain Eukaryota; kingdom Metazoa; phylum Echinodermata; class Holothuroidea; order Aspidochirotida; family Stichopodidae; genus Apostichopus; species Apostichopus japonicus. The sequence continues at coordinate 16,521,532 of NC_092562.1, forward strand.
GTCCTTCTCGTTTTCTCCCATTATCTATTAAGATGTAACAGGTTCCAGCATCGTTATTGGCTCCTATCAGGGATCTCACCATGCAATCCAAAGTTTGATCACACATCGAGTATGGCTCAGTATGCAGGTGTGAACATTCCCCATTTTTTCCTACAAGCATCTGACCTCAAATGACCTCTGCATCCCCTACGCAACACGGTTAATATATGGGTCCACAAATATAGAATTGAAGAAAATTCGAATTACTGTGCTTCTTTGTCCTTATGAACTCAGATGATGGGAGTTGAATATAACAAAAAATAAATATATTTTTTTACCAACCCAAATATCAGATGGGGGCACTCGGGGGCACTAGGTTTTCGGGGGGGGGGAACGTGCCCCCTGGCCCCCCTGGCCCCCCTTGGCGACGCCACTGACCTTACGATGGCAAGTTTGGAGTAAAAGGAGCTAGAGTTTATGCCCCAACATATTGCGGATGTATAATAGACACACGCACACCCATACACGCAAGCATCCACATAATCCCAAAAAGACAGCTTTTAGTCCACTCCCAGATGTAGACTTCAGATTGTTTCAGTCAGGCTTACAAAACAGTGTTTAAAAAGCGATACGGTATACGAAGGGGTACCAGGGCGACTCCAAAAGGCACTTACCATGCAGCGACCGTACTACGGGCTCTATGGTGTGCACTTGGCCTTTTGAGCTTTTGTTAAAAGATTTTGATTCAGGTCAGCAACGTTGTATTGTTAGGCTGCAGGTGAAGTATACTATAATTGCGTGACAACACCGTACCGCAGTCTTTGACCATATATTGTGGATGTGTGATCATTGTCCAGAGTGTGTGTTGTGTTCTTTTGGGGAGCAGATCCAGAATAATATCGGTAAGATTTCATGTTTTTAAGTATTAAAGATAAAATACTCTCTTTTAAAAGCAGTTCCTCTGTCATCTGTCTTCTCCGTAAGTATATTGGCTTACAACACACAAAGAGTTATCAATTTCACAATTATTATTTTTAAAACCAGACAGCCATTACACAGCATATGCTATACATAGATATTTGTTTTGACCAATTGAAGAGGTTCAATGATACGTAGAATATATAACTTGGTATACCGATAGTACATTGGTATATATATATATATGGTATATATATGGTGTATATATATGGTATATATATGGTGTATATATATATGGTGTATATATATGGTATATATATGGTATATATATATGGTATATATATATGGTATATATGGTATATGGTATATATATGGTATATATATGGTATATATATGGTATATATATGGTGTATATATGGTGTATATATGGTATATATATGGTGTATATATATATATATATATATATATATATATATATATATATATATATATATATATATATATATATATATATATGGGATGGAAATTGTTAATCTCTCTATTTTTGTGATAGACAAGTTTTGCAGGTCTGTTCTGGAAAGTAGAGAATAATCAAAATTGTAAATATGTAAAAGTCTAGTCGCGAAAATGTCGGCAAGTCTTTACTGAAGCCGGGAAAGAATTCACAAGTGGACCGGGAAGGCAAAGGGCATGCATGTTCCCGAAATAACTTGCAAAAGAATTATTTTCATCCAGGCGTGCTGCCGCCGTGGCACTGATGACAATTATAACACCTCTCCAATAATCATTTGGTTCGCCCCTCTTCCCGGCCCCATGCATATCAAGGCTAGGCTGGGTCTTTGTCAAATAAGTTCGGTGTCAGGGGCTCAACCCCTTCTTTTGTACTGGACGGGAATGAGGGGGAGGGCGAGGAGAGTGAGCTAAGATGCAAAGTCGTTGAGAAGAAGGTTGTCCCCTCCAATTTGAGAAATATCGGTGAAATGGGGTGGTGCTTAGATGCAAAACTGATGGTGCTTTATGTTCCAACTTTTGAAACAATGTGGAAGAAGAAACATGACTCTTTTAAGTTGTACCTCATATATATGTTATATATTTTGTACTTTAAACAAGGAATTATTGTAACATTCTGTCTGAGGGGGTTGAACCCCTGATTTAACCCCCCCCCCCCAGAAGTATGTGCACTTGTGCCTCTGTTTGCTACTATAAATTGACTGACGTGGTCCTTTTTTTTTGCTCAGTTGGAAAGCAATTGGGATACTTTAACAAGCCGACATAGAGACTTAGACGATTTAGATTACTTTTAAAAAGTGATTCCATGGCATTTGATCTTACCCTATTACACACAGTTTATTTCGCCGATGAGAGTTGAATTATTAGTAAAAAATTATTTATTTAAAATATAACCAAAAGGGTCCCAAGTAAGTGGTGTCTCTTTGCCTTTTCATTTCATTTTAGGAAACTAATACCGGAAACATCAAAAGAGAAATATGGAGATACTAAAGGGCATGAAGTCTCCGCTAGAAATGATAAATTACGAGCTTGAGTACGAAGGCGTTTGGTTCCCTCCGGTGGTTCGACCTCATTGTCTTGAAAAATTAAAAACTTTTGAAGTGAGGGAAGATGATCTCATTCTAGCGACGTATCCAAAAAGTGGTAAGTTTCGAATCTTCATCAAAGAATTAGTAACACACCAGGACCCTCGATATGGGTGGGTATGGGTGTGGGGTGTGGGGTGTGGTGGGAGGGAGGGGTTAGGGGCGAGCTAGCAATTCCAAGACTGATTTTCACAGTATGGATTTTCACACAGGTGTGTGTGGAGTCGCTATAGACAGCAATCCCAACACAAGTCTTGTAAACAGTTATCTGACACTTCCCTGCCTCATAACCTCAAGCCTGCATGTATCGGGTCCTGCTTATATATAAGAAAATTACAGATTAAAAAGTATACAGTAATAATTTTAAGAAAAATCATCATTCTACAGGTTCTACAAACAAGTCGGAAAATGTTTGCGTTTTATATTCCTTGCCAATGTTTTGAGCCATTTGTTGACTTTCTCAGTTTACACTTGGAAAAGAAGGAATCCTGCTAATGTCATATGTTTACGACGATCTCACCGTGATAAATGTGAAACGTCACATTGAAAGCTATGCCCGACCACTAACTAAAGAATGCTTAAAATTGAGTGCATTTGCTACTTTGAAGGTGGCCACATATTTTAACGTGCATGATCATGAATTGTTAATTGTCAACAACTCTGTAACTGGACGACATACATTAATCTTGGAGTGACTCGAACACGGGACCTTATGATGGAAAGGCACCGGCGTTAACCACTGAGCTAACACTCCCTGAGTCTAGGGTTTCTTGGGTGTCTAGGTACGTGCATATGAGTCTAGGGTGCACGATCATGTATTCTGTCTGGTGTATTTGGAAGCAATGCTGACGACCTATAATTTATAAGTTTGTGGCATTAAAAACTCTCTTTTTAACCACATTTCATAAAAAGGTACCCATTGGATGAAGGAGGTGATACTTCTTATGCAACACGATGGTCACGTGGACAAGATCGGGCGAGAAACCGACCTCACCAAAAATCTTGCCATGTCCTTCGTATTGCCTCAAGATACGAAGCGATGTATTTTGGAAGAAATAGCTGCAAGCCCTTCTCCTCGGTTTTATCTGACGCATTTACCAGTTCAACTACTCCCGCCGCAGGTCTGGACTAAGAAGCCAAAGGTATATAGGTCAGCCATTTTCAACTGATTAACGAACGTCACGTAATGGTTGACATTGACCAGCAAAACTGTGCTTTTTTGATGGATCGAGGCAGTGTGCACAAATTAAACGAGACCACCACTTCATCTATCATGTAAATATCGTTAACAACGTGATTTTGTTCGACAAATCAGGTTGTTGCTACAAATCACGTTGTGAACGATATTTACATGGTTGTTGCTACAATTCAAGACGATGTTAACGATATGTACATGGTTGTTGCTTCAAATCGAATATTGACCTTTTCGCGTTCCATAGTTAAACCATCATACTTTGTGTTCATTGAGCACTGAATACAAGATACAAGAATGGTGACAGAAAATGGGTAAGGGACTATTAGCCAATCAAATCGCGGGAAATTTAGGGAAACATCATTGGCTATATTTAGCATGAAAATCTCTGTGACAGAAATGTTGTTAGTTCTGCACGGAAGCAACTTGCGGTTGATTGTTATGACTTTATTTCGTTTCACAAAATCATCTGTAGGATTGGTAGTCATTTTGAGAAGGGGTTTTGGAGAAAAAATAATGATGTTCGTTCTCAATGTGTTTTGTTACAACAACGGAACTTTAGATGGCAACGAAAGTGTAGACATCAACGTGAGTTTAGACATCAACGTAAGTCTAGACATCAACGAACAAGAGCAACATGGTAAAGTAGCAGCAACAACGTCAGATTAGACAACAACAAACTTAGTTTAAACAACAAAATAATTTGCCCTTTTCGCGTACCATAAATAGCCCCCACCCCCTCCCCCACCTCCACCCCCACTTTCCTCCTCACTGCAAATAATATTACGAACAAACGCTCCCGAAAGTAGTGGCAAACTCCATTTTGTACAGTTCAATTTTTACATACATGCAGGCGTCTTTCTTATCCAATCTTTTGCGATATTTTTTTTTACCGTTGAACAGATTGTCCACCTGACAAGGGACCCTAAAGACGCATGTTCATCGATGTACCGTTTCTTAAACTCGTTGGCAAGAGCAACCAACACTACTGTGTCATTGGAGTTGGTTTACAACCATTCCTTCTCCGAGAAAGGTATAATGTCGACAGAAGTTTAACACATAGCAGGCAAACTGGTTTTTACTCCTCCCGTTTATGTCATTTCATTAACAAAAAGCATAATAACATTTCTTTAATTATCCACTCCGCCACTATTCCCCTGCCCCCACCTGCCCAGTTCAATGATAAATATGTGAACAACCAGTACTTAAATCATATCCTCTAATTGTAAAGTGATTTTATGTGATATGAAAGCAACATAACAGGGGTTAGAAGACACTGAATGAAGACAAATATCGAGGAAGTCAAACCTGTCCTCATTAGTTTATTATTATTCCTTTTAGGTTTTAGTTCTTAGTTTTTAATTTTGTTTATGCTTTGCCTTCTTACAGCCCATTTCGGTAACTGGTTTGACCATGCCTTGGGCTACTGGAATCACAGAGACGACGATAATGTACTATTCCTAACATATGAGGAAATGAAGACGGTAATCACATTACTTGAACATTTAATGCTGTGGTTTATAAAAATATGAAATATTTAAATGCAAATATCGGCTTTCGTCCTTACAACATCTGCGGAAGTAACATAAGAACACGAGCTTTTAACGGAATAGTGCATGGAGTTTCTATCAAAGTATAGTAGAATGCGCCCTTACGCAACGGCACTATAATATCAGTGTACATGAAACTCAACGCTAGCAAATATATACTTTACTTGAACAAATGTAATTGGTGGTACCGAGATGCAGTGGCGGCACCAAGGGAGGGGAACATTTACCAGTCAAGATGTTTTACCCATTCCCAGCCCCCACCCCCAACCCTTCCAGTTGGCTGAAACTCATTCCAATGAAAATAGAATTTCTATAATATATTTCATTTCTTAGCTTAAAATCTCTACAAAGGCGAATGATAACTATCTAAAAGGGTCGCAGGTTCTGGGGCACTGTACTCCAAGCTGATAACAATGTACGGTTGTAATTAAGCATCAAATTGCAGCCTTTGTTGTCTTAGTTAAGTCACTGCAAGTCGATCTCAAAATCAATCCACATCACTCTTGAAAATGGTGAATGTACGACCCTGGTTGTATGGACTTAATGTTTTGTTGTAATATTGAATTTCATGTAAAATTTCAAATATTGATAAATTAAAATTTGGTTTCCCGATGAAGCTTGGAGTGAGGTAGGATGTGTTCCACAGACCCCGGATAAAATATCCCATGATGTGCACTTTATACAGGTGCGTTTCTGCCCCACCCCAACTGTTTCAGCCCCAGAATTCTCCCACATTTGAATTTCTGGTGCCGCCGCTGCCGAGATGTATAAACTTTAAGAAATTGTAGATGCAAATGGTGCTATCTTTGGCGAAGCTTTGAACTAATATATTTTGGGGTGCTGTAGCATGGTACCCTCTGATTGATACCCGGGCGGACCCCCCTCCCTCCCATCCGTGTAGTACGCCCACTGCTCTCCACACTGTCATAGTTAATGTACCCAGGCTTACCTTAGTTATAGTTTTTAGATTAAAAAAAAAAGAAATGAAACCATCTTAAGTATAAGTCAACATTCATAGTACCGACTTGGACATTACGAACAATTGCTTATCTTATTTTAATTCAAATTTCCATTTCTATGAACTTTTCAATAGATGGATCACTGCACAAAAGATTTACCAAATAGTGTAACAGTAACGTAAAGCAATCTAGAGAAGAAGAAAAAAAGTCGGAATTTCGTGATAAAAAAGAAAAGAAAGTTGTAGCATCTTCTTTGACCTCCAAAGTAGCCATTGAGCTTTTTTATCTTTTTTGTTTGAATAACAATAGGATTTACGGTCTGTTATAAGACGTCTGGAGAAATTTCTTGGATTAACGATAACTTCAGAAGGAATGGAAAGGATAATCGAACATGCAAGTGTAGAAGGAATGAAGAAAACATTCGCTAAGATCGAAGAGGAAAATGAGAATGGCAAGATGTATACCAGAGCGTTCGGTCTAATGCCATATATGCAGAAAGGTGACAGTTATAAATTTAAAAACAAAACTAATCAGCTTAAATATGCTAAAACTATTGAAAGCGGCTTTAAGGTTTAACTTTTGCAGTGACGTCAAATCCTCATCAGGTCCTCGTGCCTAAATATTAGTGATATTCGTCGTTCCAAAAATGATGATAATTATATAAAAAAAACTTGTTTCTTAACTGCTTTTTAACGACATGCAAACCTTGGGTCAACTTAGGCAATTTTAGACCCCTTTAGGCCTCCCAGGGGCAGCGTACAAAAATTGTTTACTACTGAGTAAAGATGTTTGTTTACAAGTGGCAAAAACTTCAGGCTCTGATAGCAAAAAATCTGCGCTGTCATGGTACGGAAAATTGATGGTGCCATAAAAGGCCAACTTGTCAACTAACCAGCGATGGGTAGCGTTTAGCTAGTGAGAACTTCTATCAAGACTCAGAGACCAGATTACTTTTGTGATTAAGTGTGTAAGTCAATAGGGCATTTAATTGGCGTATATGCTACCTTACATATGAGGAACTGCCCTGATGTTCTCTGTATTAGACTAAGTAGTTCAGCCACTTAAACTGATGAGCCCCATATGATGATATCTGACATTTTCGGCTGATTCAACATGATAGCAGTGCATGATATCAAAATTAATCTGGACCTAAATTCCTCCTTTATGAGATGGAGTTGTTGTAGTTAAAACTACCTGAACAAAATGGACGTAAAAATGAAATGCATGCCAGAAAAAGAGGAGTGTGTGGGGCAAGCATATATAACGGTAATCATTCCGTTTATTTTCATAGGTGTTTCTGGTGGATGGAAAGAGCTCTTTACTGACGAACAGAGAGATGAATGTGACAAAATGATGAAAGAGAAATTAGCTGGGACAGGCTTGGACGTACATTATCATTGATTAAACCATTCATGTAATTAATACTCACTCTTATTTGGTTTGTACTGAGATTCGAACTTATTCGAGGTTAAGTTAATTTCAAGAGTTTATAAAAATTCTCCTAACAACAGAACAATATATATATGATGGGCTCCCTTTCGATACATAACGAAGCCTGATCGGTTCCGTTGTATCTCGATATGACGGGACCTTGCTCATGGTTGTGCTGAAGAAGTCAACTGTTGTTTGAAAATAAGGGTGTATTATTCTATATCAACCCAAACGTGCCATGGAGTGCTTTATAGGATACAGCAAACCGCTGAGTATGATAAAGATATTTTGCAACATTTAGAAGAGAGTAACATGTGTGCTTTACGTTGTTTATTGTAGTGGATTTGTTTGAAATCTGGTATAGGCCCTAATAACACACTTGAAGTATTGAGTACAACATTAAATGTTACGAATACAAGTACAACTCATCCCGAGTAAGAGTACAAGGCGCTAAGCATGATATGTGTGTGTATATATATATATATATATATGTATATATATACATATGTATAGGCCTATATACATATATATATATATATATATTTACATATGTATATATATATATATTTATACATATATATATATATATATTTATACATATAAATATATATATGTATATATATATATATATATGTATAAATTTTTATACCTCTAGGTATCACGGTAACTGCTGCATAACGTAATGCAAAATTATTTTAATTATAATTAACTACTCTAATATTATGTTATTACTATATAGTTATTATAACTTTATACCCATATAATTTAAAGGTCCGTATGGCCATGGAATTCTGAGTACAATTTGAGATTGAACACGAATCCGTGCAACCCCCAACCCCTACCCCACCCCCACAGTGGCCCAGCCTGGTTACGGCCTTTAAGTACTGAAATAAAAAAGTGTACAACTATAAGTTGAAGTATTGTTATGTCGTTTGTTTATGATCACGTTCAGATATATTACATTGTCACAGCTTTATTATTATTATTATCATTAAGAAGTACATTGTCTGTACGAACAGACAAGCAAACCGACACTAGACAATCACATTAGTCAAAAGAAAAGCGACAACTAGTATACTAGTCCCATTTGCAGTCATATATTCCTACATGTAGCCACAACCACTAAACATGTATAAAAACAGCAAACCAACTCAATTGTGTCCTCCTCGGAGCTATGGCTAAACGAAATTTCGGTAAACCTAGTTTGACCTCTAACCTTGGTCATTCTATTCTAGTGGTCTGCGAGACCATGGGCGGCGATCCGTACTTCAGAGTGGGGGGGATATGACCTTGTTGACTATCTAAGCGTAGCGCCACCATGAGTTGGCGCGAAGCGTACAAGAAAATTTTGGGATTTACAAACCCTCTAGATGGCCGGAAACGGCACTTCCCGAGGTTTCCAAGCGGCATATACCCAACTTTTAAATAGGGATATCATGTCCGAAATATCTTATAATCAGGATCCAAAATACTTTTTTTTTAATATCGGGTGTTATTTTGGGAAAATTGCCCCTGTCAATCTTGTTTCAGGCACTACGTTAGAATGTTCGAGAGCTCTTTTCTATTATTCCATGAAGAAAATGGCCTCATGCAGGCTATTATAGGCCTATACACATACAATACACAATTAAACATAGTTACATTCCTAGGTACCGATTGCTAGGGCATCCAGGTAAAACGTGTATTAAGCATTACCCTGGTAACATGAGATTCTCAGCGGTTCGATGGAACATACATGTACGTGTGTAGGCCTACTATAGGGCCTATATGAATACTATGAGGGTGCATATATGTACTATATCAATACGGTGGGCGCAATAATACATTTTGTTGTTATAGGGCCAATGAAGCCTACAGTCAACTATTCTTGCTTTATAAAGACGGTTTATTTGAAAATATCGCACTGCGTTTATGGTAGGTGAGAAATGAAGCTAAAAAAGAGCCGTACATTCACGATGATGCATATAAAGGCATGAAAATATTCTTATCCCGGCATTTGGTGGGGGGGATATGGTGTGTTACATCCCCTCCACCCATTTTCATGGGGGGGGTATATCCCCCTCCCCCCCAGGATCGCCGCCCATGTGCGAGACGCATGTTTCCAACGGAGGGCTCCTTGCAACTTTCTTACCGCGGTTTAACACTAGCATCGGTAAAACCTTTCAGTTAGGTTTACTTGACGAATCCGCAATTTATTCAATTGAACTTTGACCTCATTTACTACGATAACCACATATTTAGCATATATTCATGATCCAATGATATTTGTGAAGATTGGAAATCTATTGCAGATATCCCCTTTGAATTATAGCAAAAATGCACTGATCGCTTCATTTCGCAACTGACCGCTGATTTTCGTTCTGAAGATTCAAGTTCTCATCACGCAGCACCTTACGACCAAGTTTGAAGTAAAAGGAGCTAGAGTTTATGACCCAACATTGCGGATGTTTAATAGACACACGCATACACACACGCACGCACGCACACACACGCACGCAAGCACACACAGAATCCCAAGAAGACAGCTTTTAGTCCACTCCCAGATGTAGACTTCCGATGATCTCAACCGATTCGCACAGATATTACAGTAACTACTGTAAAATCTTAAGGTTCTGTACTACAGTAAATGCTGGACTGTGCTGAAAGATCTGATAATTCGGTAGCATGTGCTATTAAGATTACAGTAAGAACTGTGGTCTGTGGATATGCGTAATCCCAACAAATCCCAACAACTGAATTAGTTGGAATTACACATATCCTCAGTTCTTACTGTAATCCTAATAGCACATGCTACTGATTTATATCACACTCCAGTTTTTACTTTAGTTCGGTATACGAAGGGTACCAGGGAGACTAAAAAAAACGCACTTACCAGCGACCGTACTTCGGCTCGCTAGCGTGCACTTGGCCCTTTGAGCTTTTGGTAACTGATTTTGATTTCTAGGTCAGCAACGCATTCCTGTATTGTTCGGCTGCATGGGAAGTAAACTGTAATCGCGTGAGAACATTGCAGTCATTTGTCACACATTGTGTATGTGTGATATACAGAGTAAGTGTTTCTTGGAGGGCTAGCAGATCCAGAATAATATCGGTAAGATTTCATGTTTTTAAAAGTCAAGGTAAAATACGCTCTTTAAAAGCAAAATGTATTTTCACCAATTAAGATCAAGTTGATGTTAACGACAAGAATGATTGCATAAGCTATTAAGATAAAATAGACTTCCAAAACTATCCTCGTTATGGCTTTATGATCTACCACTGAATTGATGCTTTGTAAAATTTCCATTTGTTTCAAAGGAATCGTTTTGTACTGCATTGGAGAACTCGGTGGGGCGGGAAAAGGGAGGGTGGTGGGAGATTGGGGAGGACTAGGAACATGATTTGGGAATTAAAAATAATAATGTAAAAATATGTCCGACAATAAATTATTATGGGGTTTGACGTGATAACTTTCCTCAAAAACTCTTCACAACTTGAGGCAAAATCGTGTCAAGTGATTTAGTCATTTTTCCCAGGCTGACATGTAGCCAAAACAAAAAGTGTCTCTGTTTTCAGACGAACAAAATAAATTCTGAAAAATAAACGACGCAACTTTACCATTTATCATCAAAGTGGATCCAATAAAGAGGCCACATTTACACCTAGGCCTTTATAGGCCTATATTCTTTATAAGCGCATCAAATGTTAAATATTGATTTGTATAGTAAAACTATACTATACTATATATATATATATGTATATATATATATATATATATATATATATATATATATATATATATATATATATATATATATATATATAAAAATTACGTTAATATTTTAGGTTCAAAATATGAAGAAAAAAGACCCAAAGAGAAAGTGAAATGGTTCAAATGTTAACTGTATATTAGCATTTATGACATCATTTATCAAATGGCATCTCACGGACATGAACTTTAAGCTAATCTCATCTGTTTCTCTGTAATATAAGCTATACTAATGATGGTTGGGCTTTTTGTCCCCTTTATGTTATAATATGGAGGTAAGCGTGTAAGTCTAACATATGAGCGGTAAGGATCTTTTATTAGTTCGTTCCTTATCATACATACAGACGGTAATCCTCCGGTGAGACCATTCGGATTAACAACCCTGAAGTGAAATTACACAAAGTAGTTGAAAGAAACATGGTCGAATTAAAGGTACCAGATTTTATGAAAGATTCCCATGCCATTTTTAGCAACGTGGTTGAGTATGAAGGTGTTTGTTTCCCGGCAGTCGCAAGACCTCATATTCTGAAACAACTTAAGACATTTGAGGTCCGAGAAGATGACCTCATCTTAGCAACGTATCCAAAGTGCGGTAAGTTTTTATAATCACTCTTATAAAATTCTACAAAAAAATGAAGAAATCACTCCTTGATTAGACCACCTATACCTCTTGGGGGATGGGGGGGGGGGCAGGGCTCAGTCCTCCTCGAACACTGGCAGACAATATTACATAAAATTGTCTCGTGTATACATTATACATAACATATAACATATTATAAGCGATAAAACCTAAACAGTCGAACATTCTTCAACATTGTTTCAAAAGTTGCAAAATATAGCACCTTTTTACATACAAGCACCGTCCATTTTAACAATTTTCAAAGGGTAAAAGACACCCCATTCCTCTTCCATTCAAAATCTAAGCCCCCCGCCCCCCCCCCCCCCCCCCCTCATACAGTACACAACAATGTATAGGGTATAAGGTTAGACATGGTCAGGTGCGTAGACGAAACTAGTAGTATTCAGTCGTATAGTAATAGCTAGAGTTTATTGAATGCACAGAAGCCAAACATGGTTTCTTTACTTAGACAAGGGCATATCAAATACGGACTGTGGACTCTAATAACCAGAGGCACTTTATACATAGGCATCATATGATTTATTAAAGGGTCCTAAGTAAAATTTATTGTTCCATTGACTTACCAATTAAGCTTGTCACGATCAAAGGTCTTCGAATGATTGACAGAAACTTTGTAAGTGGCATATCCTACTATTCATGCATTTATTATTTGGCCTATCATGGCAATTACCAATTTACCGTTAAAACTAGTTTTGAGATAGAAGAGGTAAAACCCTTGCCATGACGTATATCGGCTTTCGTTGCGGAATCACTTCATTTCATGGTGAATTTCCAAAAGACTTTAACCACCTTCAAGTAAGCAACCTTCATCAAAACAAAATTTCTCAAAGTCTTAAGGGCGAGGGATGCTCCACCCCTATAGACCACTTCCCCAAACACAAGTTCGGAAAGAAACCGTCTGGGTCCTCCTAAACAACCCCTCCAGATTCGCCCAGAGTCTCACATATACCAATTCGAAATTCCATCAGGCGTCCCTGAATCCTCCAATTTTTGTTGGCACCACCGGGATTTTATTTCATTTTTTAACTTATAATTTTGTTAGCATCCAAGCATAGAAATAACCAAGGTAACTGCCAATGCAGCTGCATGGCGAGATCATTGATTTTAGCGTTCGGATATCAAAACATTGCATGGAATTGACTGTATGTAATTCATTTCAATTTTTTAGGGACCCATTGGATGATGGAGGTAATATTTTTGATGCAGCATGACGGTCACGTTGATAAAATACCACGTAATGTCAACCCGGCCTTACATGGTGGATTATCTTTCGGAGTACCCCCTGATATGAAGCGGTCGGTAATGGAAAGTCTTGCAACTCAGCCATCCCCCAGATTTTATATCACCCATTTACCAAGCCAGCTTCTCCCACCGCAAGTCTGGACGAAGAAACCCAAGGTACTGAATGGAGACGCAAAAAGTATCGTTTTGTCCAGAGTGGAATAAAAATTTTCTTAGAATAAACTTTCATATAACGTATATCCATGTAAAGTATTTATCCATCAAAGTTTACATAATGGATTTTTTCTTTACACAACCTACGCACTCTTTGTCTGATCTTAGTATCATGGTGATATTCTGATGAACCATGTCTAGTAGCCAGTCTCTACTTTGATTATGTCTATGTTATAAGGTATAGTATGCGGTGCGTTACCGTTCCTTTATCGGTCGAGTATGGTAAGGACGGATTAATATTGGCCTTAACTCTTTTTGGGGCGATTAATCCGTCCGTTTGTTAGTTTTTTTAATTATCGCTTCCGCTGCAGTAGCCGAGGCTGGGTTTTCACGTCGCGTGCCCAAACCACTGAAAATCGAGAGCAGGGGCAGCGGAAGAGGGTTTAATCGGTATGAGGAGGGGGGGGGGGGGGAGGTGGCAATATGAACGTCGAGGGAAGTAGGACATGTGACTTTGCATTGAAGGATCAGAGTTAAAGTTACCTCAACATTTACTAACGATATTGGACCCTCTGTGCATTCCCTTTTACAAATTACTGTGTTTTTCTTTTTTGGGTCAACAATAGGCACTTTTTAGGTAAATTTTCTTAATTGTTAAACAATAGGCCACTTTATGGGTAAATGGAAAATCATCATATTTTAAACGAAAAAGGATACTTGATACTAACCAGAAAAGGCGCACTTTAAGATAAGGTTTTCACCAAGGTGGCGGCATATTCCCTATTTGCCCTGGTTAGGCCGCCCCGTTACAGGTAGTGACTGGGTTTACTCCAGTATTATATGAACCATTCCGTGAAACATGATTCTCAATTAACAGGAGTGAAATGGTGCTATCATCAATGGTCTTAAATACACGCTGACTAATCATATGGTGACGTCACGGTATTAATATATTGGGATAATTAAATGAATATGGCGTCATAAACTCCGAGGGGTTAGTCTACAGCGTGGGAGTTTATGTGACTTCTTGACACCACCTACACCCAACCCCTCCCCTCTTATGTGTTAAAATTCAGTAAAAATGTATTTAACAACGGGACAGGGTATTATACAGAACGGAACACGTTTTACCCTTACCTTTTTGTCACCGGGAATCTTTAATCTGTCCTATTGAACCCATCTTTTCCTGCCTCTAAAGAAAAAAGACGGAACGAGGGGTAATTACGTGGTGCCCTAACACGGATGACTTGTGCCACTAGCATTGAAACAGAAATGCCTGCTATTTGTTCCAAATGCCCGACATTTTGGATCCAGTTTTGGAGTATCTAACGGCTTTCTTTTGGGGTGGGACCTTTTTATCCTCAGGTCGTTTACGTGACTAGAAATCCCAAGGATGCATGTAACTCTTTGTTTCGATTCGCTAATGCTAATCCTATGAACAAAGAACCTATTCCATGGGAAAAGATATACCAAAATTTCATGTCTGAAAGAGGTAAGTTTTTTCCCCTTCTTTTTACTATGATTTTAGCCTATATAGTGAACACACACGTTTATATCAGCGCATGTTTTTGTTGTTGACTTCATGACACATGTAAAGACAAATAACTTCCGCAGTCGAATAAAAAAAATACTCTGCAAACCCTTTTATCAAAAGTTATATAGACGATTTCGTTTTCACATTTTTCGTTTATAGCTGTTTTTGGAAATTGGTTTGACCACACTTTGGCATACTGGGAACATCGCAATGACGAAAACGTTTGCTTCGTCACATTTGAAGAGATGAAAAAGGTAACATTTTCAATCATTAAGTATAGATTACGTTTTCCAGATAAACAATATTTGGCTCTTATGTGTATTTATCTGAAGAAATATCTAATATAGATTGCTAAAATGGTCTAAAGGGCTTGCTGTCTCAAAAATTTACCACACGTTTGGAATATCTATGTGCCTGATTTATTTGATACTTTTCTTTGTGTTGGAGACTTAAGAGTCGTAAACTGAACAAGGCAAACTTAGTTACTGACGACTGACAACACTTCTATTTCTTTAATTTGAAATGCAGTGCGCCCTATTTGATCTGGATTTGAAAATTTGATCTGCATTTGAAACTTGACCTGGATTTGAAACTTGATCTGGATTTGAAATTGATCCCGATTTGAAACTTGATATGGATTTGAAATTTGATCTGGATTTGAAATTTGATCTGGATTTGAAATTTGATCTGGATTTGAAATTTGATCTGGATTTGAAATTGATCCCGATTTGACACTTGCTATGGATTTGACACTTGATATGGATTTGAAATCTGATCTGGATTTGAAACTTGATCAAGATTTGAAAATTGATATGGATTAGAAATTTGATCTGGATTTGAAAGTTGATCAAGATTTGAAAGTTGATCTGGATTTAAAAATTGATTTGGATTTGAAAATTGATATGGATTAGAGCCGAATCAAAGATAACTTCACATTTACAACAATGAGCTGTCATAATATCTCTTTCTCAACTCGGAGTGGAGTCCGCAGACCACAAGGAGCAAAGGTTTTTTTCGAAGATGGCTTGAATTATTATCGTTCGAATGTTTCTTTTTTTGTTTGTCTATGACAAAACAAGACAGTAATAATTTCGTCTAAGATAATCCTTTCATATCATGACAATATCAAACAATTTGTATAGTTTATTCATGGACATCAATATCTATACCATCTATTTTAGGATATTCGCTCTGTAATAAGGCGATTGGAAAAATTCCTCGGAGTAACCGTGACCGACGATGGGTTAGAGAGAATTGTTGAGCATTGCAGCTTGGAGGGAATGAAGAAGACCTACGCGAAAGTAGAAGCTGCTAGTCCGGACGGAGTCCATTACACTAGGGCGTTTGGTCAAATTCCGTTCCTTCAGAAAGGTAATGATTTGTGCAACGGTGCAGGTGTGGGACTATCGAAGGCGGTCAAAACTTATATCGGTATATAGTTAACAGTTCTGTTCTCGTGATATATGATGAAAGATGGGTGAATACAGGTAATGTTTCTGTATTGCCCACCTATAGTACACACTTAATGTATGGACTAGACATTAACAACGGTGTGTGGAAGGAAGGTTGGTTGGTTGGAGGGAGGGGCGGGGGTTGGTGGGGGTGTTGACGGGTGGATGAAAGATAGTCAAGAGGTGAACGAATACAGTAAATGGGCGGTAGAAGGTAATCTGGATGAATAATGAAGGCATCCATTATTTATTTATTTATTTTTTGGGGGGGGGGGCATTATTTTAATCCCCGATTTACCATCCTTCATGAAGAATCTAAACAGTCGCAAGTGAAATATAGAAACATTAAAAACTGTACCTCGGTTATAGCTACTCCATTATGAAGCATCTGTTACAATGCTCAAATTGATTATTTCCGAATGGATTTCTAAACCTCTGAACTTATATGCTAATATAGTTTGCACTTAAGTACAATACCGTACAAGAAAAACTTAAGTAAATGCAATTGAGGTTAAATAATATGATATTCTTCTTAATTAAAATGATATTCTACTTAAGCTGAATAAATTTAGCTTAAATACATGGAGAAAGTTTTACTTCTACCTACTGAGCCATGTTCCGTAGTCTTGTATAGATATGTGCGTATTGTCATAGTGTTACTTTGATTATAACATTCGTGTGGTTTGGTTACTCTCACAGGCGTTTCTGGGGGATGGAAAGCTCTATTTACTGACGAGCAGAGAGACGCTGTCGACAACATGGTCAAAGAAAGATTAGCTGGAACTGGTCTCGATGCCATTTACAACTAGACATCTTTTGACAAGACTAGCTTGAAACTTAATTTTTGAATATTCCATAATTGTTTTTTCGATGTTAAATAAACTATGCCATGTCCTTCGTATTGCCTCAAGATGGAAGCGATGTATTTCGGAAGAAATGGCTGCAAGTCCTTCTCCTCGGTTTTATCTGACGCATTTACCAGTTGAACTACTCCCGCCGCAGGTCTGGACTAAGAAACCAAAGGTATATAGGTCAGCCACTTTCAACTGATTATCGAACGTCACGTAACGGTTGACACTGACCAGCAAACTGTGCTTTATTGATGGATCGAGGCAATGTGCACATATGTATATGTATATATACATATGTATTAATATAAACATCAACACAGCAGGAAAATTCCACTTCACGTCCGGCTACGTCCTATTGGGACTCATCAGGCGAAGGTTGGAATCGAACCCGGACCTTTGTTTCACAGACCGAAGTCAATAACACTCAACCTTGATTCTACTGGTGTGTGAATACGTATATCAACTGGCTTATATATGATTGCACAGAGTGCACCCCCTGGTGCTTTGCATCTGTCAATTTACAATTACCAATTGTCAATTACCACGTTATATAGGCAAGCCAAGCCGTAAGTAAGAAATGAATGTGTAGCAAGTGGTTTGACAGATATATAACCAGGGGTGCACCCTGTACCATTACATAGACCAATTTGAGAATGAAGAAAAACCCCGTGCATTAGTTTGCATGGAATGCCAGCACCCCCTACCCCACATTGCCCCAGTCTGGTTACGGCCTTTGCACAAATAAACAAGTATATAACTATAAGTTGAAGCATTGTTGTATCGTTTGTTTATGATCATGTTCAGATATGTTACATTTTCCACGTGATTATTATTTCATTTCACACCCAGGGTTCTGCCGCTGCCGGTCGGCGCCGGTCGGGCCCGACCAGCACGCTGAATTACCGACCGCCACAATCTGCCTGAGTGACTTTTCCGACCGGCACTTATTTTCGATAGGAACTCCAAAAAAACAGCTCCATAGCCGGAGGGTCGAACGTACAGAAACAATCTGTTTGAGACTAGGGGAAATCCAGTTCATAACTGTTCAAATTCAAAATATCCAACACATCACAGTGTCATACTTAGTAAAAATTACCAGAGTTCCGCATTCTAGACTAATGACTGTTTCCGTTTCCAACTCCCGATCGTACTTTTGATAGTTTCATTTATATCTATTTTTATCGCGCGAGACACAGGCACTATCCAGCTAGCTAGTACACATACGGCCGTTAACCTTCGTAGCGGGTGAATTTACATCATATTGCATTAGGCACGACCAGCGCACTCCGCCTCGTAGTGACTATACGTGACGGCTACACGAACTAGTCAGCCATGTGCACGGTGCATTGCTATTGCTTTTTAGTATACTTAATAGGCACCACCGGCTGGTCTGTACTCTGGTGCTCCAGATATTTGTCCTAACTTTTTTCATTAATTATGAAAAATTCCAGACATGAGATCTCATTTCAAAGCTGTCTATATGTGGCTCAGAATACTCGGGAAGGGCCGTTTCCGGCCATCTGGGGGGTTTCCAAAACCCAAAATTTTCTTGTACGCTCCGCGCCAACCGATGGTGGCGCTCCGCTTAGATAGTCCTGCCGGCACTCAATCTACCCTGGGCAGAACCCTGTACACCTGTCTTTTGGTTAAGTACTTTTTCTGTACGCACAGACAAACAAACGCACTGTACGCACAGACAAACAAACCGACACAAGACAATAATATTAATCAAAAGAAAATCGACAGCAATATTAGTATAACTAGTCCTATTTGCATCCATATAGTCCTATATATAACCATAACCACTAAATATGTATAAAAGCAGCAAGCCAACTCAATTGGGTCGTCCTCGGAGCTACGGCTAATCGAACATTTCGGTAAACCTACTTTGACCAATGACCTTTGTCATTCTATTCTAGTGGTCTGATAGACGCATGTTTCCAACGGAGGGCTCCTTGCCACTTTCTTACCGAGTTTTAACACTAGCATCGGTTAAACCTTTCAGTTATAGGTTTTCTTACGAATCCGCAAATTATTCATTTAACCTTTAACCTCATTTACTACGATAACCACATACTTAGCATATATTCATGAACCAATGATATTTGTGAAGATTGGAAATCTATTGCAGATATCCCCTTTGAATTATAGCAAAAATGCACTGATCGCTTCATTTGGCAACTGACCGCTGAGTTTCGTTCCCATCATGTAGCACCTTACGATGGCAAGTTTGAAGTAAAAGGAGCTAGAGTTTATGCCCCAACATATTGCGTATACATAATAGACACACGTACACACACCCACCCACGCACACACCCATACACTCCCACGAAGACAGCTTTTAGTCCACTCCCAGATATAGACTTCCGATTGTCTCAGTCAGGCTTACAAAACAGTGTTAAAAGAGCGATACGATGAGTACCAGGGAGACTAATAAAAGGCACTTACCAGCGACCGTACTTCGGCTCACTAGCGTGCACTTGGCCTTTTGAGCTTTTGTTAACTTATTTTGTTTTCTAGGTCACGCAACGTATTCCTGTTTTGTTAGGTTGCTTGTGAATTAAACTGTAATCGCGTGAGAACATTGCAGTCATTTGTCATACATTGTGTATGTGTGATATCCAGAGTGAGTGTCTCTTGGGGGCTAGCAGATCCAGAATAATATCGGTAAGATTTCATGTTTTTAAGTATTAAAGGTAAAATACGCTCAATTCCCCAATCTTCTTTCTTCGTAAGTAGATTGGCTTGCAACATACAAATAATTACCAATTATTACTTTTAAAACCAGACAGCCATTACACAGCATGTGATATACATGTGTATAATTATATAATATCAGTGGCGGAATGGCCACACATGCCATCTGGACAATGCCCGTTGGGCTGGTGGGCCGGTGGGGAGCCTTGTAAAAAATACAGCCCATTTTTACAGTAGTTAATAGAATACAGTTGGGCTGTGTAGAAATATATTTTTAACTGTGCATGGGAATCAGCTCATGAAATCACCATGTTAGTTAGTCTGTTTTTTTCGTAACAAAAGAACGTGCTATTGGCAACCCGTCCGTGCTAATGAATGCTATTTATGGTTGTTTCCATTTTTCAAGCATATTGTCACAAAATGCTTGAAAAACTAAATAAAATCCAGTCTAAAACATATTTTGTTAATTTTTGTTTACGTTTTAAACTCTCCTCAGGTTAATCAAGTGTTGCTTCTTAAAAAAATATGTTTGGGTCATTATTACAGGATTATTGTAACTTATAAAATTGAGAAATATAGCACCATTTTGCATCTAGGCATTCCTTAACTTAATAATCTCACTGGGTGGGCGGGACTGGAGGGAGGGGTGGGGGGGGGGGGGTGGGGGACTAGTAATCTGATTTGAGAATTAAATAATTATAACGTAAAAATAGGTCCAACAATTAATTATTAAAGGTTGACGTGATAACTTTCCACTTAAACTCTTCACAACTTGAGGCAAAATCGTGTCAAGTGATTCAGTCAACTTTCCCAGGCTAAACCAAAAGTGTCTCTGCTTTCAGAAGAACACAAAGAAATTCTTAAACACGACGACAATTTACCATTTATCATCAAAGTGGGTCAAATAAAGAGGCCGCATTTACACCTAGGCTATATTCTTATATAGGCTGTATAGTATATAGGCTATATAGAATATAGGCTAGGTGGTACGGACTTCGGTTCGTGACACAGAGATCCAGGGCTCGATTCCTACCTTCGCCTGATGAGTACCAAAACGACGAAACCGGTCGTGAAGTGGAATTTTTCTGGTGTGTTATTCTTTATTGATTTACTCTGTTATACCACTTGCTACACATTCAATTCTTATTCACGGCTTGGCTTGCCTATAAAGAGTGGTTATTCTGTGTAAAATTGTCAGATTCAAAGCGCCAGGGGTGCACTATTTACAATCATAACACTTTGGTAGTACGCCCTTAATGACAGTTATTCAAAGCCAATTTATACGCTTTAACACACCAGTAGAATCACATGTGATCGAGTGGTACGGACTTGGGTTCGTGACACAAAGATCCGGGGTTCGATTCCTACCTTCGCCTGATGATTCCTACCTTCGACCCGGACAAAACCGGTCGTGAAGTGGAATTCTTGTTATTCTTGATTGATATATAGGCTATATATATATATATATATATATATATATATATATATATATATATATATATATATATATATATATACAAAAATAACAAGAATTCCCAAAGAAAAAAGACCCAAAGAGAAAGTAAGGATCCCATATTAATTCGTTTTTTATTATTTATACAGACGGTATTCTCCTTACAGACCATTCGGATTTACAACCCTAAAGTCAAATCACACAAAGTAGTTGAATGAAACATGGCCGAATCAAAGGTACCAGATTTTATGAAAGATTCCCATGCCGTACTTAGCAACGTGGTTGAGTACGAAGGTGTTTGTTTCCCGGCATTCGCAAGACCTCATATTCTGAAACAACTTAAGACATTTGAGGTCCGAGAAGATGACCTCATCTTAGCAACGTATCCAAAGTGCGGTAAGTGTTTATAATCACTCTTATAAAGTTCTCAAAAATGAAGAAATCACTCCTTGACTAGACTACCTTTACCTCTTGGGGGATTGGGGGGGGGGGGTGCTCAGTCCTCCTCCAACACTGGCAGACAAAATGACAGAAAATTGACTTGTGCGCTTTATACATTATATATAACATATGATAAGCGATACAACCTAAACAGTCGAACATTCTTCAACATTGTTTCAAAAGTTGCAAAATATAGCACCCCCTAAAGTGCCCCACCATCCAGTACAACAAAAAATTAAATATGGTGCAAGGCTAGACCTATATGGTCAGGTGTGTAGACGAAACTAGTAGTATTTATTCGTAGTAAAAACTATAGTTTATTGAATGCCCAGAAGCCAAACATGGTTTCTTTACTTAGACTAGTAAGGCGTATCAAATACGGACGGTGGACTATAATAACCCATGCACGAATGTATAGGCATTATATGATTTGTTAAAGGTTCCTAAGTAAAATCTATTGTTCCATTGACTTACCAATTAAGTTTGTCACGATCAGAGGTCTTAGAATGATTGACATATACTTTTTAAGTGGCATATCTTGGCAATTACAAATTTACCGTTTAAACTAGTTATGAGACAGAAGAGGTAAAACCCTTGCCATGACGTATTTCGGCTTTCGTTGCGGAATCACTTCATTTCATGGTGAATTTCCAAAAGACTTTAACCACCTTTAAGTAAGCAACCTTCATCAATTTTTTTTTATCAAAGCCTTGAGGGCAAGGGATGCTCCACCATTATAGAACCTTTCCCCAAAACACAGATTGGAAAGAAACCGTCTGGGTCCTCCTAAACAACCCCTCCAGGTTTCCAGAGTCTCACCTATACCAATTCGAAACTCCACCAGGCGTCCCCGAAATCTACAATTTTTGTTGACACTATCGGGTTTTTATTTTTAAACTTATAATTTTGTTAGCATCCAAGCATAGAAATGATCAAGGTGACTGCCAATATGTAAACATACTTATTATCGGTCTGTCTGTTTTAAGTTGCTATTCCCGACCAAGGTCATAACAGTTTGAGTGGGATATTCAATACTCTATATATATAATGGTGGGATGCGATACGGTAGCTAAAGCGGTCCATATAGTATAATCCCCGTCCGTATTCTACAGTTAATACGTTTTGGTGTTTTGGAAAGATGAATATGGTGGTACAGGTTACTGGACGAATAGCGTCCTAGCTCTGATACCAAAATTATTTGTCCAATGCAACTACTAGAGAATTTAGATTAGCGTTCGGATATCAAAACATTGCATGGAATTAACTGTATTTCAATTTATTTCAATTTTCTAGGGACCCATTGGATGATGGAGGTGATATTTTTGATGCAGCATAACGGTCACGTTGATAAAATACCACGTAATGTCAACCCGGCCTTACATGGTGGATTATCTTTCGGAGTACCCCCTGATATGAAGCGGTCGGTAATGGAAAGTCTTGCAACTCAGCCATCCCCCAGATTTTATATGACCCATTTACCAAGCCAGCTTCTCCCACCGCAAGTCTGGACGAAAAAACCCAAGGTACTGAAAAGAGACAAAATAATTTTCGTTTTGTCCAGAGGCGAAGGTATACGGTTCAATCTGGGGGAGGGTGGTATTGAGGAATGGAGGGAGGGACTCAATATTCGAGGGGCAAAGGGGACATGTGACTGCAGGGGTAAACCACAAAATTATCTCAAATCTACCCTACAAAATACTATACATACTATACTATATATACTATATATACTATACTATATATACTATATATATATATATATATATAGGTCATTTATGTTGAATGCATATCAAATATATGATGACGTCACGGTATTAATATTATTGGATAATTAAATGTAGATGACGTCATATACTCCGAGGGGTCAGAATTAACGTCTACAGCGTGGGAGTTTATGTTACTTCTTTATTCGACGTTCCCCAACCCCTCCACTCTTATGTGTTAAATTTAGTACAAATGTATTTTACAACGGGACAGGGTATAACACAGAGCGGAACACGTTTTACCCTTACCCCCTGTGGGGATCTGTAATCTGTCCCACTGCACCCATCTTTTCCTGCCTCTAAAATGAAAATTTTGGCCGAAAATGTCTCCCAGACCGCTGGAAATGGCACTTCCCAGGCCTTGCAAGTTGCATCTAGGCATTTTCTATTTGAAATTACTAGCGATATCATAAAAACGTACCAAAAAAAATGCTCAAGGGGGGGGGCGGCGCCCCCTTTGCTCCTTCGCCCCCCCCCCACCTTGGCTACGCGCCTGCCGATAACTTGGGCAGCTATCATTGAAACAGAAATGACTGCTATTTGTTCAAAATGTCAGACATTTTGGATCCAGTTTTGTAATATCTAACGGCTTTCTTTTGGGGTGGGACATTTTATCCTCAGGTCGTTTACGTGACTAGAAATCCCAAGGATGCATGCAACTCTATGTTTCGATTCGCTAATGCTAATCCTATGAACAAAGAACCTATTCCATGGGAAGATATATACCAAAATTTCATGTCTAAAAGAGGTAAGTTTTTTTCCCTTCTTTTTACTATGATTTTAGCCTATATAGTGAACACACACGTTTATATAAGTGCATGTTGTTGTTGTTGTTTCATGACACATGTAAAGACAAATATCTTCCGCAGAAGAAGAAAAAAATACTCTGCAGACCCTTTTATCAAAAGTTATATAGACGATTTCATTTTCATATTTTTCGTTTATAGCTGTTTTTGGAAATTGGTTTGACCACATTTTGGGATACTGGGAACATCGCAATGACGAAAACGTTTGCTTCGTCACATTTGAAGAGATGAAAAAGGTAACATTTTCAATCATTAGTAGATTATGTTTTCCAGATAAACAATATTTGGCTATTATATGTGTATTTATCTGAAAAAGAAAATCTAATATGCTCTTTAGTAATGTGTTTTATAACCATCTCACCGTCTGAGCTGTTCTTATGCATTATTTCCTAACCAAGGCCGCAATTACTGCGTCGAGATTTGGAACGAAATGAACATTGCCATTTAGTATCACACTTCTGAAGAGGTTGAAAGCACTTTATATGTGGTCACTATATAGTCATGATAATATGCTATATTGCTAAAATGGTCTTAAGAGCTTGCTGTCTCAAAAGTTTACCACACGTTTGGAATATCTATGTACCTGATTCATTTGATACATTTCTTTGTGTTGGAGACTTAAGAGTCGTAAACTGAACAAGGCAAACTTAGTTACTGACGACTGACGACACTTCTACTTCTTTCGTTTGAAATGCAGTGCGTTCTCATTTGATCTGTATTTGAAACTTGATCTGCATTTGAATTTGATTTGGATTTGAAAATTGATCTGGATTAGAGCCGAATCAAAGATAACTTCACATATACAACAATGAGCAGGTAAAATACCATCTTTCTCAACTCGGGATCCGCAGACCACTAGGAGCAAAAGTTTTTCTCCAAGATGGCTTTAATTATTAACGTTCGAATGTTTTTTTTTTTTTTTCGTGTCTATGAATATAACAAGATACAAATGATTTCGTCTAAGATAATCCTTTCATATCATGACAATATCAAACAATTTGTATCGTGTATTCATCGTTGGACAACATATCTACCATCTACTTCAGGATATTAGAGCTGTAATAAGGCGATTGGAAAAATTCATCGGAGTAACCGTGACCGACGACGGCTTAGAGAGAATTGTTGAGCATTGCAGCTTGGAGGGAATGAAGAAGACCTACGCGAAAATAGAAGCTGCTAGTCCGGATGGAGTCCATTACACTAGGGCGAATGGTCAAATTCCATTCCTTCAGAAAGGTAACTGATTCGTGAAACGGTGCAGGTGTATTGGAGGCGACCAATCCTTATATCGTTATATAGTTATATAGTTCTGTTCTCGTGATATATGATGAGAAGATGGGTGAATACAGGTAATGTTCTGTATTGTCCACCTATAGTTCACACTTAATGTATTGACTAGACACTAACAACGGTGCGTGGTAGGATGGTTGGTTGGGTGGGGGGGGGGTGTGCGACGTGGGTGTTGACGGGGTGGATGAGAGGATGTCAACAAAGTTCAAGAGCTTTGCCATCATGTCACTTCAATTAATGAGTAGGTGGCAGAATACGGTGAATGGGCGGTATAAGCTAAACTGGATGGATAATGAAAGAAACCATTTCTGGGAGGGGGGGAGGGGAGGGTGCGGGGGGCATTATTGTTATCCCAGAGTTACCATCCTTCAGGAAGAATCTAGAGAGTCTAAACAGTCGAAAATGAAAAATAGAATCATGAAGAACTAAACCTAATTGGTTATAGCTATACTCCATTATGAAGTATCTATTACAGTGCTCAAATGTAATATTCCGAGTGGATTTCTAAACTTATAGGCTAACACAGTTAGCTTAAGTTTAATACAAGTTATAACTTAAGTAAATGCAGGTTAGGTTAAATAATATGATATTCTACTTAAGTAAAAGTATATTCTACTTAAGCTGATTAAATTTAGCTTAAAGATATGGAGGAACTTTATCTAAGCCATATTCCGTATCACTTAAGTAGTCTTATATAGATATGTGCGTGTTGTCATAGTGTTACTTTGATTTTAACATTCGTGTGGTTTGGTTTCTCTCACAGGCGTTTCTGGAGGATGGAAAGCTCTATTTACTGACGAGCAGAGAGACGCTGTCGACAAAATGGTCAAAGAAAGATTAGCTGGAACTGGTCTCGATGCCATTTACAACTAGACATCTTTTGACAAGACTATAGCTTGAAGCTTAACTTTTGAATATTCCATAATTGCTTTTCGTTGTTAAATAAACTATTATTCAAATAATGTCACAATTACTACTGTGTAAATAAAATATCATTCTAAGTTTGATAATATTAGATTTGAATATCAAAATATTGATCGAATGCTTAATATTCTTCGTAGCTTTCTTCCCTAGTCCCTCCGTCGACCCCAGGTAGCGTCATAAGATGGTTAAATCTGGGAGATGGGCACACATTTCATGGCGCAGTTGGATATTAAAACGAACCTGGCTTTTGCCATGCACAGTTTATGCAAGAAGTTGTGTTAAGATACCTCTGTGAACTCAAATACATGGTCTTAAATAGAGATGATTATGTGGGGGTGGGGGTTGTGTATGACCGTATTGCCCTGTGACATAGTAAATGATGAATTAACGGAAAGTGGCTCTGTCGTAAGATATTTTAGGAAGACATAAAGTAGGTCACAGTTCAAATATGGGAATGTATAGGCCCATATGTATAGCATGTGCATATTGCTATAATATGCACATTTCATAATGCCTCATTATATTATTATCAATTGTTAATGTGGTTAGTGGTGGTAGAAATGATCTGTTAGCTCGATTCAAAACGACCTGTTATGTGGTGTTCATTACTCGCCACATGTCCATCCCATCGCGCTGCAAGGGACTTGATACTAAATCTACCACAACCATGTGAAATGTTCTCAGGCTAAACTCTTAGGGCATTTACATTGAAAATACCTTAACACTAAATGAGCACTAATGAATGAGTCGGTATTCAAAACCGGCGGAGATTTCACCACCTATACCTAGATGATTCTTCGTTCTATTTATAATACCATTATCCTACCTTATTTGTCTCACTGTAATTCTGCCTGGGCCAACAATTCCTTCAAGAAGATGGAAGTGCGTTGAGTACATTACAAAGAGCTCCTCTCTCACTCGCAGTTATCCTCTTTCCCTTAAACTTCAACGCCCTCAATATTTATAACATCTACAGCCATGAAACCACGGTACAATCAGTTTGTAATGGGGCTCAGGCTACCTAAGTGTTTCATCTTTATGTTGGCACTTGTCATAGTATGCCGTGTACAACCATGGAGTTGCTCCATGGTACAAAACAGTACTAGGTTCATCAACTCTCTCGACATACCTGTAAATCGTTCGAATTCCACTGAGTATTGTATCTGTTTCAAAGGTCCTAAGATCTTGGAACTTTCTTGATGGCTGCCTCAAGTCTGTACATACCCGCAAAGCTTGTTACAAAGCTCTTTACAAAGCTATATAGTTTACTGTAGCATTGTTTCGTAACAATGTGGGTACATGGGGGTGGGCTGGGTTGGGGTGTCCTTTGCTTTCCTAGTTTTGTCAGTTTTCTACTCAATCCTGTTTTCTTTTGCCTGTTTCCCTTGCTCCTCTCAGTTTTCTCAAGGTGTTAAACTTTCTTAATAGTCCCTTCAATTGTTCCATTATCTTTCCACTGTATACGCTTCACGCTTTGTGATTTAATTAATACCTATAGGACTCCCATATTATGTATTGTATTCTTTGTGATTTAAATAATACATATAGGCCACCCAATATTATTTATTTACTCTTTGTAATTTAATTTATACCTATATAGGACTCCCATATTATTGATTGTACTCTTTGTGATTTAATTAATACCTATATAGGACCCCACCCCCCATTTTATTGATTGTTCTCTTTGTGATTTAATTAATACCTATATAGGACTCTCCTCCCCCATAATATGTATTGTATTCTTTGTGATTTAATTAATACCTATATAGGACTCCCCTCCCCAACCCCCTTATTATTCATTGTACTCTTTGTGATTTAATTAATACCTATATAGGACCCCCCCACCTTCATATTATTGATTGTGATTTAATTAATACCTTTATAGGACCCCCACCCCCCCCCAAAGGTTTTTTATTGTCAAGATACGGAGTTTGGTTGTTCTCACTATCATGTTTTAACAATCTCCTTTCTGATACTCCATTGTTACGATCGATTGATTGATTGACTGACTGATTGATTGATTAATTAATTGATTGAAATAAAATAAATTGAATAAATAAACGAAATGTCTATATTTTGATATCGCGTCTGAAGTATGTGAACGTATTCTAGATTTGAAAACGTCATGTGATGGGGATTTAGAAAATTTACGGATAAGTCGTTACTGGTATTTATTTGTACAAATATTTTGTCTTTAGTGTAATTGAATTAGTTTGTCTCCCACAAGTGATTACAAGTTGGAACTCTATATATACAATGTTCTTTTTTGGACTTGAATCCTGAACATATTTTTGGGCGGATTTATACCATGACCACGAAACCGTTAACATTTTGGATTTCTGTGTCATATAGCAACAATATACCTGATACTCTTACGAATCCTGTTCTATTACGTCACGGCAAAGTACATTAGTGAATCTTGTATATCTTAGTGACTCATTTAGTACAGTCAAGGGCGGCGGAAGCACTTTTAATCTGGGGGGGGGGGCACCAACGTCAAAGGGCACTTTGCAGAAAATCGATTGGACTGATGCAGCTTGATATTTAGTACCCTTTATAACTCTCATTGTATTATCTTATTTGCGTATACACATCACTCCAACGCCCCCCCCCCCCCCCTTCAAGGAAAAAATGCATACTAGCACTGCAATGTGCAAATTGGGAAACAAGGAACAATTTTTCTTTTGAGACAAAATTAGGTGAAATCATGCTAATTGCTAACGTAGGAATCTGCCGAATATGAGTTTATTTCTTGTTAAGAGCTTTAAAAAAATTCCATTCGAAATAGCTTTGAGTTTGACCCACAGAAATTCATTAATAGTCAGGGGCCTAGCCAGGATTTGCAAAGTTGTAGGCACGACTATCTGAGCGGAGCGCCACCATCGGTTGGCGTGGAGCGTACCAGAAATTTTTGTTTTTACAAACCCCCCAGATGGCCGGAAACGGCCCTTCCCTAGAGTTCATTCTGGTTCCCTGGCCTCTTGCTAACTTGAGACACCTCATTCAATATCACTTTTAAGCCCCCAAAAAACAAAGGAGTTAAAATAGTACGTAATTCAATACTACATAATGTATTTGAAATAAGCAAGGTACATGTACAGAGTAGTCTTACTTTTCAACTTCTGATACTTGTAGATACAAAGATAGGCCAGAAATGTCTTTGTTACAACTATAGCCAGTAATTGTCTTTGATACAACTGTAGCTAGTAAATGTTTATCGAAAAGGCTGTTTTGGAACTTGGAACGCCGATCGTGACAACAACAGGCAACAAAGTGCTGCAGCTCTATACATATAAAGTCTGTTAATCAACGATAGGCCCGGGCCTACAGTGCTACATACTGGCTACGCCCCTGATAGTTCTAAATTAGGATTAGATCGCTTACTGAAATATCGCTGACCTGATAAGGTGATCAAGGGTACAATTTTTATGTAGAAAAAGGGCACATTTTTAACCTGAGGAAAAGTCGGGGGGGGGGGCACGTGCCCCCTGTGCCCACCGGTTCCGCCGCCCTTGAGTACAGTAACTAACAGCACGTATGTGTGTATTAATTATTGTAGAAGATTACTCTGTCTAGAATTACCCTAAGCTGTATACGGCTCTAGAATTACTTAAAGTGCACCAGGAGTTAAAATAATATATTTGGGGTAAGAAATGTCGATATAAACATATAGCAGGTATCACCACCACTGATATTTTTATGGGTTCCTTATCTTTTGTGTGTTTTGTTTGACATTTTAGAATGTATGTCGCATCCGACATTAAGTTAATACTGCCGGATCGAGGAAGCTCACCAACGTTAAGGTAACAGGATGTCAACAGTGGCATTATTTTGAAACTTTTGTCTACTACACTGCAACAGCTGATTTCAAACAAGATGTGTTATGTTAGGCGCTTCCTCTATTCGCACCTGTATATACTTGCTCGCTTAGAAGGTACAATGTTTGTATAAGTGGGAAGAATTCGGGACTTATATATATAAGCCCCCAGCAATGCCGAAACATAGGAACTTGCCACCCCTCCCCCCTTGTAGACTACCGGTTCCCAGAGCCATCTGCTGTACCATCATATGTGCAACAACTTCACAAGCTAAAAGGACCTGAGTATACTACTGTGCCCCCCCCCCCCCCCCCTCTAAAGTGTGCCCTTCTAGATTTCTTGGCTACGGTCCTCTAATTTTGTCATCTTCTGATCAATCTACAACGTATTGTATGTTTGAACTATTGAACCAGATATGAAGCGAAACAATATAACTATGTACAGCAACTTGGTGCTGTCCACGTAAAGGCTAAATCTTAAGTATAACCAAACATATATTGTCCCTCCGTATATTTGTCTATTCCGTGTCAATACCGTATTGAATGGAAGAGGCATATTATGTTTTTGTGAAAACGTGGTAGAGCGGTGGTGTCAACCCTGATTAGCTCACGATGACCCTCGTATAGCTGGAAAGCGGTTTTCTTCAGTCAACGAGCAGGGATGCAACCACGTATACATCTTTGAGAGGGGGAGCGGGGGGGGGGGGATAATCCCTCGCCTCCAACTTTTTCGTCCAAGAGTGTAAAAACATGTTTCCGAACACACACCATACACTGGCAACAAATAGCTGGACTGCCCAGGAGCGCCAATGGAGGCTTTTTAAAACGAGTAGAGTGGCCCTGAGTTCGTTTCAAATGACTCCCATGTACTGTAGGGGGGTCCTGGGGGTCTTCCCCGAAATTTCTATTCAACAATGTAGACGTGAGATGGCCGGGCATTCTGAGGTCTACTTTTAGGCTACTTTTAGGCTATACATTCGGTCTTTAATGCAGCCTATGCGTGCTACTAATTTTGTGTGGTGTTGAGAAAAGGGCGTTCACCCCGCACCTTGTGAATCCGCGCTACCTGTCCACTTTCACGAATTCATTGCGAGACAATGAAACAAAACTTTATATAACCAATAGCTATGCAAAGCTCGGCCTTGAAGTACAACTATTAACTAATATATTACTTTAACCTTGAACTTCTCTGTCGACGTGTATTGTCCGCCCAACACCTTGATAGCCATATCAGAGCATTATCATAGGTTAGTGTTCTAGATTATTACGTAGATCTGTTGTTTGATCGGGTGTTGTGTAGAAATCAGCCTTCTGAGACCAACTCTTCACAGTAACTGCTGTTCGTGCTATTGAACAGGTTTGCGTTGCAGATCCACAGTACATACGATGTACGATACAGTGATCAGGATTGGAATTTGGAAATAAAGCAGTAGTTTATA
Organism: Apostichopus japonicus; assembly: GCF_037975245.1. Classification (NCBI taxonomy): domain Eukaryota; kingdom Metazoa; phylum Echinodermata; class Holothuroidea; order Aspidochirotida; family Stichopodidae; genus Apostichopus; species Apostichopus japonicus. Next base: position 16,553,405 of record NC_092562.1, read on the forward strand.
ATTTTTCTAAGCAGACGGCCGTTTCAACGGTAAGCGTTTCTAAGCAGACGACCGTGTCAACAGTAAGCAGGAGAAAGCACTATATTTGCTTATTGAATGGTCAGTGTGTAATATGTCGGACGGACCTTGCAGCTGTTTACACGCCTCGAATAACTTCATAATACAAAGATTCGAGTAGTCTTTTGTGATTCTTCTGCTCTATAAATCAATTAAGTAACTATAATGTAGGCGTTAAATATACTGACACGACAAGGCATGAGTCAGCAAAACTGAACTCCTTGAAATGACTCGACTCAAAGTTGCAGTGAAGTGAAATGTTAGAACTATGCGTACACCGCCGTTTTTGTTTGCAGTGTATTGACTTATCTACCCATGTGTGTAAACAGTACCGTACATGGTAATATAACCATGTATACCCCAATGCATAAAGCCTCAGTGCATATATATATATATATATATATATATATATATATATATATATATATATATATATATATATATATATATATATATATATATATATATATATTTATATATATATATATATATATATATATATATATATATATATATATATATATATATATATATATATATATATATATATATATATATATATATATATATAGGCCTACAGTTATGTATACAGTTGTCAAAGATTGAAAGCTCTCGATTAGGCAACTCTGGCAAAATTGTTTGTTTGTTTATTTATTTTTGTGTTATCTCTTTGTGTATACATGTGCGGATCTAGGGGAGTACGGTGATTTATACACCTCCACCCCCACCCCTGAACAAAAATAAAAATAGTATCAGCACAACCTTGCGTGTAGACCCAAGCCTTTGCAGACCTAATTTATAATCGAGATATGCCTCAGATTTCACCAATTCTCGTCAGAAAGTTTTCCCTTTTTCTGAAGGGGGTGGGGGGTGGGGAAGGGAAGGGAGGATCCCCATTGTTGTCGGCTTCCTTCAACTCCCCCTATTGCCTCACCATGCACCTCCTTTTGAACATATTGGATCCACCCTTAGTATAGGCCAATGTTATATATGAGGGAATAGTAGTTATATACTACTGGTTGTACGGTCTTATTTTATCAACGGTAGGCTACCCGCTACGGTGCGTGGTTAATGCATACTGCCATGAACTAAACCGAGAAGGTTGGCATCCACGCATAGGTTCGGATATGGTGGCGCTAGAACTGCTGATATCAGCTACGAAAACAGAGACATGGAATGATTTGTCTATTCTGCGTTGGAGATTTAGCGTGAATAACTGTGTTGATTCGTTCTTTCCAACTTCTCCTAAAGTAGGTTGTTTTATTTGTTTTTGTGTTTATTATTCGTTCTTTTTTCTAACCGTCGTCGTTCACGCGGTGGCGTTGCCAAGGGGGTGGGGCATGGGGGTGAGGGGAGGGGCGTGTGATGTGTTCCAAATGTTTGGTCCTCGCCCCTCTCCAAATGAAATTTGCCATGTCCAAAAGAAACATAGGACGACTTCTACTGAAACTATATAGGCCTATTTGCATATGTGTCTACCTCCAAAATTCTGCAAATTTGAAGCTGAAACAGCATTCTTCATGGGGATTCAGCCCCTTGACCCCACCACTACGACCTTCAACGCCATTTTGCATAACCCGCGTTCTGTTGCCCCTGCCCACCCCCCCCCCCCCCCTCCAAGTTGCTCACAATTGTTTCTCGACGTTTCCAATGTCTGGCGACTCCACTGCGTTCGTGTCTTCGTAACTATGCGAGACTAGCCATGAGTAAGGAAGAGAAGGTTCGTGCCACCAGTATTACATGAACTCATGCTGGATATGTTTCATAAATTAAAAATAAAACATTGGTTAACTTGTTTGTTTTTTTTCGCTTTATCATAGAGTATGGCCAATTTGCCTGATTTTGTAGGACGTGCTGATGCTTTTATCGAGCTTGCAATCGAGTATGAGGGTGTCTGGTTTCCTCCATTAGTTAAAACTCACATACTCGATCAGTTGAAGACATTTGAGGTACGGGAGGATGATGTGCTGCTTGCAACTTATCCGAAATGCGGTAAGAAACAACTTATATTGTTATAAGCTTCCATTCATCCCGTGTGCACCCACCACAGTTCTCACATCATCACCTACCATGTGTGTAATATCATAAACCAAAGATATATTTAATCAAAAACAAGCACGTAGGCCCGTGGCCAGGATTTGTGAGTTGCCGAGGGACACGACTCAATTTAAGGAGCCCGGACACCAATAATTAAAGGAGGGGGCAAAAATATCCATGTCTTGTTATTCGTGAACTGTTTGTACACGTGAAGGTGCATGGCACAGCTATGGGTACGGTAGTTTGTATGGATGAGGGGGGTAGGGTAATGGCACCCTGTATGCCCGGTCTAGCTACCTCCCCATCCCCCTTTCACATCCCTATCACTGTGTAGAACAACGCCAAACAACGGTTATTTTTAGCACTGATATCCATTTGTTAAATATTATTATTAATCTGCTACTTGGGTTTATTGAACAGGTGGTTCGACTCCATATGAATATATATTGTAATACAGTATTCCATATATAGGTACTCATTGGATGATGGAGATAATGTCGCTCATGGAACATGATGGTCACGTGGACAAGGTCAAGAGAGACCCGGATCCAGCTCATTTCAGTGATCTTTCTTTTGCCATTCCTCCGGATTTCAATAGTTCTGTCATGGACATCCTCGACAAACGACCATCCCCTAGGTTTTACATTAGCCATTTGCCAAGCCAGCTTCTTCCTCCGCAAGTTTGGACCAAGAAATGCAAGGTATGGAAATCCAAAAGGAAAGAATCAAATATAGACAATGATAAAACAGTTCAAATTTGAGCTCCCAGTGTAAATCGGATAATGTCAAAGCGACACAATTCTTGGTTCCGTCATAAAAAGCGACTCTATTATAAAATTGAAACAATGCGCAAGCCGTTATTTAAATTCCTAAGAGGCCTCTCTATTCTTGTTGCTGTTCTTGTTAAGCTTGTTCGTGTACTGTAACGGTGTTAGATAATAAAGTTTAGAACAAAGTATTAAATCTTCTTTACTTTCAACTTAAATGGGGAGGGCTTTAAACAACAGATACAATACGATTGTAGAACTGAATATACCGGTACTAAAAAAACAAATAATATTGAAATCATATCCAGCTTAGAGGTACCTCTGTGGGTTGGCCGGCGTTCGATGGGGTCCTCCTCCTCGTACGGTGTGTCGCATCTCGGGGAAGTCGTTATCAGGTTGTAGATCCGGGCTGAGGATAAGTTAGATTGTTCCAAGTAAGTAAAATAAGTGTCCAGGAAAGAAATATACTCGACGACGAGAATGTTAAGCAAGTGTTGTTCTTGTTCTTGTTCCTGTTTTTGTTCTAGTGTTGATTCTTGCACTTTGTTCTTGCTCTAGTGTTTCTTCCCAATGTTTTTCATGCGGGCTGGGAGGACTGAGACATTATAAAGGATTGTAGTTAGCGAGCCCCCCCCCCCCCCCTTATAGTACATATATCTATTTAAACTATAACATCAGTTCTTCATGTTACATTCCATGCAGGTAGTTTACGTGACCAGAAATCCCAAGGACGCATGTTCCTCACTGTATCGCTTCATCAATGGCAACCCGATGCTCAAAGAACCGATCCCATGGGACGCAGTATTCCAAAACTTCATGTCGGAAAAAGGTAACAATAAGTGACTTTTTTTCTCATCCATATCGTACTGAGCGAATTATGATATGATTAATACCGTTTACTTGCAGGCAATTTTTTTTTAAAGAGAATCAGTTCACACCCCCCCCCCCCATCTCCGAAAACAACATATGACCTGTACTCAAAATTTGTCCGTATATACACAACCACACAAAATGAAACAGTTTAATACAACATTTAACATCGATGCATGAAATAATCCTAAACTGAATTATTAACAATTAGCATGGGCGGGATCCTCCATTTGAATGTCATGCCCCCACTTTACTCTCCCAAATGACATTGGTGGGCTAAAAAAAAAAAATATTGGACGAAACTTACAAAAAGGCTCAGTTCAACCAGTTCGCGGTTGACGTTTATCCGTAATTGACAGGAATTCTCCGCAAATTAATACCAGCCAATTGCGTCTAAAGTTAACTATATCATTTGCTATTACTGGCTGCTGCCACAGTGCCACGGATTCTGACTAGGCTACCCTAAAATTAGCCTCTATTTTGAGTGAGTTATTACCTATTTGAATAATTTCTACTCAACGAATCAATATTGGGCTAATCATATGCAGTATTTTGAACACATTAATATGATTTCACATGGCTAAACTCTCGGTCGAGTGGATTTGAAAGCTCTGAAGCCTCTAAAGTCCACCATATCATAAAGCTTCCAGGGCTTCGCCCCTAGACCCTATGGCTTGCCCATGGTACCCACGCAGATATCGCAAAGCGTTCATATTGACAGATCAATAAATTGAATCAAGGGCGTAGGAACCGGGGGGGCTGGGGGGGCGCCAGCCCCCCAGTGAAAAACGTGGAGGGGCGGAAGTATCATTCCGCCCCCCCCCCCCGCTTCGCAAGTCAGAAAACCCCTTTTTCATTTCCAAATGAGAAAAAAAATCTCATTTGGAGCACCAAATTGCATCTAAGGCCTGGTGAAAATACAAAATTAAGTTTACAAAATGGAGTGGGTGTTGAAGTGTGCTATATTGCACCAAATTGCAGCTGAGGCTACCTGGAAATGCAAAAAATTCCAAAGGGGAGGGGGACACCCCCTCCCCTTACACCCCTCCCCCAGGCCGGCCATCAGTCTTCAGCCCCCCCACTCAAAAGTATCTTCCTACGCCACTGAATTGAATCCACCCTCCCCCATAAGATGATATCCTGGCTTTGCGCTTGACTTTCTCTACAATACATCAAGTTCATATAGTTTTAGTTAGACTATCCCTTCGACAATTTAGCGAATGGAACTGTTCAATTTGAGTAAAGAAACATTCATAACAGTACGGTAACAATGGTTTAGGAATGGGGCATATTCCAAAAGTACCTAAAATGACCGAACTGGTCTCTTTTGTCCCCCTCAGACCCCCCCCCCCACGAGATGAAAAAGTCTGGTTACGCCACTGTTAGTAATAATAATTAATATGTGACATTTCCTGAACACTTTCATTCAAATACCTAAAACAAAACGAAACTACACAGGAATATATTCATCGAACGGCTTATTTCTCTATGATTTATATCAAGCTTTGTCTTTGCGATCTTATTGTCTTTCAGCACAATTCGGGAATTGGTTTGATCATTCGCTTGGATTCTGGAAACATCGTAATGATGATCACGTGTGTTTCATCACATTTGAAGAAATGAAAAAGGCAAGTATAATAATAAAATAGAAAAGAAATAATATATATATATATATATATATATACACTGGCGGATCCAGGGCCTTTGTTTGGGAGGGGCCAAAGTGGCATAAGAGTGATATGGGGGAGGGGTCTAAGTGGAGGGGGTGTCCCCCTCCCCTTTGGAAAATTTTCTATTGCTGAATTCCGTCAGATGCAATTTGGTGCGACAAAAGTGTACAATGGTGATTTTAATTTACTTCTAAAAAAATGTTTCCCAGGTGTAATTTTCTAAAATGTTTATAAAACAAAGTTGGGATCATCTTTCTCAAGAAATTTTATTTCTCATAGGTTATAAATTTCTTACAACCAGTCTGTAACTGCAAAATGGTGTTAAACTGTAAATCCTCATGCTCATACATTTACATAGCTCCCAACTCTTGAGAAGGCAAATGCTGGTTCATGCCACAAATCGCCGTCCTGGCTCACCTTTGGGGGGGGGGGCCATGGCCCCCCTTGGCCCCCCCTTGGATCCGCCAGTGTATATATATATATATATATATATATATATATATATATATATTTATATTCCCCTCCCCGGTACAATAAGTTGTGGGATCAATAAGCTTCCGTTTACAAATATAACATTTTTATTGTTGTTATTGCTTATTGTTTACAGTTAATGTGTTTATTGATAGTGTCATTTCAACTATGGAAACTTAATTGGTTCATTTCCCCCTTTTTTCACCCAGGATATTCGTTCAGTTATTAGACGCTTGGAAAAGTTTCTGGATTTGAAAATTACTGACGAGGGATTTGAGAGGATTGTCAAATATTCCAGTGTTGAGGAAATGAAGAAAACATATTCAAAAATTGAAGAGGATTATGGAGAACGCGGGAAGATGTTTACTAGAGCATTTGGCTTAGTACCTTTCATCCAAAAAGGTAGCATAAAAAGTGCTGTTATGTTCGACAATTTTTCTGCAACATACGCTTGGTATTGTATCTGTGGTCTATAGCGTAGCTAATGTGAGATGTGTGAAGAGGACGGAGAAGGGGGGGGGGGGGGTGCGTAGCTGGTCTGTTTACAAATACATGTATCTGTTACTAGGCTTGAATTACGTGAATAACATCCCACTGGTTATTACCCGAAGTTGATGGTCAGTGTGCATTATGTTAATTTTTTGTAGGTTACGGTTACCTGGCCTTTGGCCAACCAAACACTGGTCAGCCGTGTTTTTGATTAAAAAAACATGCCTCACTTTATATGAAATCAATATATAATAACCATCAAAGATATAGGCGTTTGCATGGTAATAATTATAAGCCACAACTATATTATTACTATCAAACAAAATGATCTATTTTTTTGTTTTGTCAGGAGTGTCTGGAAGTTGGAAAGCCCAGTTTACAGATGAACAGAGCGAACAACTGAACCAAGCGATTAAAGAAAAGTTGGCCGGGACGGGATTGGAAGTTCATTATCAGTGAATTTTTTGTAATATCATTTTATACCAAAATTGACGTTATTGTCATTGAGTAAACATTATATAGTCACACATGGTTTGTTCAGGATATATATAGTTCGTGTCCTGGATTATCCGAATTCGATATCCACCTATAAATTATGATATGATAATAGCAATAAATAATAATAGAAACAGAAAGGCCGACGACAAGGACGGGGGTGGGGTGAGGTCAGGTGGGTCTACAGCTCCGGGGACCATTAGGGGGCCCAGGTATATATGAGAAAAACGATAATGTATTCTCATACGATCATAAATGCACCATGAACTTCTGCATAGGTAAACCCTGTGTAGTAACTGTCCCCGGGCACGACGTCATGTCTCTCGAATTCAGTGGAACCAGACAAAAACTGTTAAAAAAGTAACGAAATCTTCTTCTGTTTCACCCGTTGAGTCCATACTGATTGAGATTGTTCTTTGTCGAGATGATCCCTTACCTCAATAAAATCACTATAAATACTCCGTATGTTTTTAATTATTTGAGATTCCGTTCTCATTCCGTTACTGTTATCATGTGTCTTTAGCCTATACTTAAATTAACGTCAAATAAATGCAAAACAATCACGTATGTGCTATTCCAGAATTGTGGAATAATACAAAGAATTTGACGAAAGTTTTATATTTTTGGTTTTACATATATTGCTGTATCAATATGTATCGTGATCTTTTTTTTTTGTATAACCGCCGGAATCCAATATTGGACACTGTTCACTTCGATACAACATATTTCATTACAAATATAAAAGACCATAAGGTAACAACTTAGTATGAAAAGATATTAGTAGTAAAAATATATTTAAAGGTGTTTATGTAAAAGAAAGACAGAAAACGAAAACGTTTAGTGGTTCCGATGCCCAAACATATTAATAGTGTGTAAGGTATATATGTACATTTTCATGAACTTGTGCACACGCAAATGAAGAGGATCATCTAATGCGGCAACATATCAAAGAAGGTACCAGGAATCAGTTATTATGTTGACAAAAACCGATACAGTCTTGAATTTAAGGAGGTCAAAGTTGATGATCTCACAAGCAGTGGCGGCGCCAAGGGGGGGGGGCTTGGGGGGCTTTAGCCCCCCCACTGAAGTAGTCAGCCCCCCATTAGCCCCCCCCCCAACTGAAATAGGCAAAAAAAAAAACCTCATTGAAACAATATAGCATACCCAAATTTTGTCAGCCATAACGCAGTGCTGAAATTTTGATGAATTTTTCACATGATAATAGTCAGTAACTCAGTTGTGGTGCAGGAAGCCTTGTTTTGGTGACTGATAAAAACAATTAAGAATCCAGCTTTATCCGCCAGTTGTTGATGAGTTGTTTCTCAATTATTTTAGTGATACGAAAACTGTGAATTGGTATCTTCCATTCTAATTTGACTAAAGTTACTCACAAAAAAATGCATATTTTTGGAGAAATTTTCAGGTGACAAAAGCCTCGCTAAATGCCACCATTTTGCATGTAGGCCTTTCCAGGATTGGGAAAAATTTCAAAAGGGGAGGGGGGCACCCCCTCCCCTCATACCCCTCCCCCAAGACGGCGATCACTCAATCTTGTAAGCCACCCAAAAAATTGGCTCAGCCCCCCCTTAGCCTCCCCAACTAAAAATTCCTGGCGCCGCCACTGCTCACAAGCATGTATCTATATACTTACATTGTATCATCCAAGTACATGCATGTATAAAGCTTATTAGACATGCTATTCTAGAGATATCTCATTAAGAATTTAATGTTCACTGATTAACATTCATGATATGCACACGTTCAGCACACACACACGAAAACAACTCGGTTGATTGTCTGAATTTAGTGTGACAAAGATAATATGCTAATAATGAAAACCATGGAACATGTGGTTCTTATCTTGTGTTTAAAGCCATTTCTTGCAATTCGATGAATACTAATGGCATACAGTTGGAGACGTTATGAAAATGTGCTTATTATGTACCAACATCACCATACCAGTATGACCAAATTTTATGTTAAGCCCCGCACGATTATTTGATATCTTAACCTTAGAACGACCATGAATGGGTAAGGGTATATACTACTTCACTGAAGAGGCAAACAATAGGCTGCACAAAACGGTTGCAAGTATATAAAATAAAGTAAATTATAATATAATAACGTACACATTAAGTGGATCCTGCATGCACAGTACATATCATAATAAAAATAATAAAGTAATTTGAATAAACAAGTTATATAAAAAGTGAAAACATCTTGCAAGAACGTGGTTAGTTACCTATGTAAAACAACATCTTATTAGGTTTGTAACCAAAACTATAGTATCTGTGTTTGTCAAATTTATACGCTGTTGAATCAAGACATCTGTAATAGCGTAGTAATTCGGCTTGTTATTATCATTCGAAGGGCATATGTTAGCTGTTATTAATGTATTTTTCTACCATACAGAACAGGAAAGAATTTGATTCGGTGAGGGGCGGTACAAATGGATAGAGAGATTCAAAGGATTACCATACCTAGATTGACTAATGGCTTAGGCCTTAAACGAACCACATGTCCGATTATACTCGGGTTGTCGCCGGGACGACAACTGGACCAACTCATGAAGTTCCCTTACATCGAGACTGTGAACCTCTGGCATGAGCAATGACGTATGCGATGAATTTTGTATGTAGTACAGTGGTATTACCTATATGTGTGCAAAAATAACAAATGCTGTAAGTATATATACGGTATCGCAAACAACTGAATGGCGCAAAATCTGAACAAGACGGCAACCCAGGGAGTTGCAGATCTCATCTAAGTTCATGAAGTTACTCTTGGCATCCTAATATTGCTACAAAGTATGCCATTTGTTCACACAGCATAGTTTGAACTTGAACGGACGCACAATTTGACCTCAATTGACCTTTGTTCTCGACCCTAAACACTAATATCTGCACTATTATTAAATTCGTCTCATTCTCTATAGATCTTGTGGTTCATGCCTTTTTCCTACATGTTGACAAGCAGAAAATGGCTAAAAACCATCTTTCAGCCAGTTTCGGTATTCAATCAGCTGATTTAAGTTACGCGTATATATTCGAATTTATACGCATATGTATTCGAATTATAAATCAGCCTTTTGATTGGCTGATGATATACTTGGCCTATATATATTCGATTTAATACGCGTACGTAGTATGGTGTATTGGTCCCACAGGGCCTACCATACACGTCGACCTGACTACTATAGGTTCCTTTGCTTCCAGCGACTCGGAACCAAAAACTGTATCAATATGTACCAATGGTGGAGGATGACGTCACAGTTATAGCTCAGTGGTTTATTCGCACCATGTACCGGTCTTTTATCGGCAGTGTAGAGTCCCGTAGTTCCAAGTATCGTCGTTTATGTATGTGCTTCGGTATATCAGCTGCTCGTTGAGTCTGGTGCTGCCCTCTAGTTGCTGTCAGTAGTAGGACTTCGATGGTGTTCTGCTTGAACTTCCAACAGCTCCGATTGGTCATCTGAATTAATTTGTGGAGAAGAGGGGGAAATCGACTACGTTTGTCCAAAAGATACACACACAATAAAAAGAGTAAAATAAAGTAAAACTCTTCGGTAAATGAGTGTAAAGATGCGTTCCTTACATTTGGGGGGGGGGGGGGAATTTCATTTTAATTTAATTGTAATCCAGTTTGAAGGTGCATTGCTAGACACGGGAAAGAAAGATAAATTTTCCCCCGGAGAGGTATTCATGGCTCTATTTTGAGATTGTTTGGTACCCGAACACAACATCTTCATCTCTAACCGCACACCTTCCCCACCGCTTGTCCCGGAAATAAAATGTATGAGGAAATGTATACAAGCTACCGCAGTTGCAATACAACTATATATAGTCTACCATGATCGCAGCAAGGAGCTAGTGGGTTAGTTACCCCTACCCCCCCCCCCCCCCAAATCCATATACTCATTAATTGCTTGGGTGTCCTTCCAAAAAATTGTTCTAACACTAGCCGTTTTTCCCCTGCCGGTTTGCCGTGGAAAGAAAAGATGGCAATCCGTCGTTATTTATATATATATATATATATATATATATTCCAGCTTCCACCGGGATGCGATGATGTGTCATGACAGACAAGCATGGTAAGTAGCCTAGGTATAAACTGGTGCCCTGAGCATACACGTGATCGTGAACTATTGCTGCCAGCGGTCCATTCCAAGGTTATCAACTTTATGTATTTTCAAATCTTCTCTTTATTGCATTTTCGTCAACAAACAAAAACAGTTTAACCCTAATTTCACCATCACTATTGTTACTATACCGAGTGATCTAACATAAGTTATTTGGTAAGTAACTTAACACAATTTGGTACCTTTATCGTTTGAGTAGTGTCCTACCAGATTGTGGCAAACGACATTAACACATCTCAGTGGCAGCTTTATTTCGTCTGTTTGATACTCTAATTTTATGTAAATGCAACTGATTGTTTAGAATTGACCCCCCCTGGCCTGTAGCCACGGGGGATTCTGGGTCAATGACCGCCCGCCAAATTTCGATTATACCCCCTAACCCACCCATATTTTTTTATACCCCCTCAAACAAACATTTAGCCCCTCCAAACAAACCCTCTGCCCCTCCAAATTTGACAAGCTGGCTATAGAACCTCCCCCTCCCACCACAGCCTTTCATCACTCTTTCTCCCCCCTCCTGGACTGTTCTTTTTTTCACTTTGTGACTAAGCCCGTTGTTGGATATAGAAATATTTAGTTAAGAACCGTCCAAAGTAGTAAGAAACTTTACAGAGACAACTCCCCCCCCTCTCCCCCAATGTGTTTAGATTTTTCTCTTTCAGAAACTTGCCGGGAACCATGAAGATGACAATGGCAGATGAAAGGATCGCATGCAGTATGGATGATAGCTCACCAGAGACCCCCTACTCATCCCCTCCACCAAAAGAAAATATAATATGGCAATGAAGGATATAACAAGTACATGAACAACACAATAACCTAGTGGGGTATTGGAGGGGGGCAGGGGAGGGGAGGGGATTCAGGACTCCACTCTGGATAAAATGAACTGCATACCTTTCAATCCATTTGACATGCACAGGGATTAAATGGTTGGTGGTATGGGGATTCTAACCCCCCCCCCCCTCCAAACTGATTTAGATAGAGGCATGAACCTAATATGCAGGGCCAGATCCAAGATTTAGAAATGAGGGGTATTGCATGCAAATCTCATGTAGGGGAGGGGGTGGTTTAGGGATCACCCTAAGGCAAAAAAATTAAGTTTAGACATCAGTAGGTATACCTTATGTTGGGATATAGTGTATGGAATGTATTCACAGTTTGATGTAATTGTTGGGTAAGGAATAGTGGAGGAATGATGCTTTTGACCATAAAATGTGCAATACCGAAAAAACCTTAAAAAAAATTTAAAAAATATGCTTGTGACAGAGGTGTAAAAAAATCTACAAGGCCCACCGACGACATGTATGTTATAACAGGCATTTTTTTATTATACTTACCAATTTCTTTCAGGAAATGTTAGTAACATTCTGATTAAAAAGAATGGTTACAAGTTAACATGGTTGGAAAGATTCAAATTTCTTTTTGGAAATTATTAAGTACAACATGAAATTTACAACATGATTATTCAGTTTGACATATATGTAAAGTATTAACCTTCCACATGATCCAGACATTATGTGAGTTATAAACAAAATTGCCTCCCAAAAAGGAAAAAGAAAAAGAAAAAATAACTTTTGTATTAAATTTGAGGAAAAGCAAGCTTAATATTTCTTGATGATAAACTGCTGTTCTATACATCTAAAGTATTAGTAAAACACATGAACAACCAGTTTTCAAGAGTATTAAAGGAACAACCAGATGTTTAGTAACCGAAATGTGACAAAAGTGTAAACAAGATTCTAGATGGGAATTTACAGTATAAATATATAAAAAAAATGGTATGCAACAAATTAACAAAAATATTGGCAAAATTTGGTGTCATAAAAGTGACACGAAACATAGCTTCTTCATTTCTTGTGATACAGAAAAACAACAACCAGGGGAAATGTGATTGTTTTTTGTGCATAGTTAATGAGGTAAACGAAATAATGCAGGTATCTTTTATGCCCAAAGTTCATGCAACACCCCTTGTGAAGAATTCAAAAGTTGTTGTTGTTTTTTTTTAAAAAAAAGCACTGACCATGTCCTACTTAAAGCACAACATTTGTAAAATACATTTTGCTGCTGTTGATTTTTCTCAAACTCTGAATGAAGAATCTGGTGGGAGTAACTATACTTGTTTGGAAACATTCTTTGAAAATTAATTGAAATCCAACAATTCCTGTTTATAAGTTCATGGCAAGCACAGATCCAGGGGGTGCAGTGGGTTGTACACACCCTTCGCTATCAAATTGTCAACAGAGGGCAAAGAATTGCTAAATCAACACCCTCTGGGCCCCATACACAACATATTCTCCCCCCCTCCCGCCCCTTCTCTCTCCCTCTATAAGTTCAGCAGGCACAATCTGAAAATAAACCTACTTTCTGAAACCATTTGAGTATCATGCCTTGAAAATGATCCGACTTTGAAAACTGTAAACTATTGCTCACTATATAATTGCATACTACTTCACCTTTCTCTCCATACAGTCCAGTTTTTCAATTCTATTAATAAATAGAGCAGTCTCTTTTTGCTACCATAAATACGAATCTCATTATGGACATCGGTTTCCCCTAGTACTGGATTTTACATTATCAAGCAAAGTGAATTATGTTCTACATACAAACAACCACCGTGGCAAGCTATCGTTAAGTACAAGAAACTTTGTTATTCAGAATCTTCTTTTTTGCTCACGTCCTGTCAGAATGTGTATAGGAATAATCCAGGTATTTGTGTACTCAAATGCAAGGAGTGAAAACTTCCACAGAGAGCAGAGTTATGGTGAGATTCCGACCCTCTGGCTTCCTAAAGACAGCATATGATTCCCTCATCCCTATCCCCCCCCCATACATTGTTCAGGCATAACCAGAAAGAGAAAGTTGTATCTATGGCATTTCTTGAATGGAAGTATCCATAGTGGCCTCTATACCTAGGGGACCCTTTTGACCTTTGTGGCCCACCCCGAGGCACTTGTCCTACCTAGCTATTGGATATTAAATCCAGCACTGAGGCGGAGTAATGTATCCTATGAAAAATGCAAACCTTAAAAAATGCAGGTTGATTTTGAGTTAAGACTAGCACAGGTGCGTAGCGAGGAATTTGCCAAAGGAGGGGCTAAGCTTGTAGGCAAACTATCTAAGGGTAGCGCCACCATGAGTTGGCGCAAAGCGTACAAGAAAATTTTGGCTGAAAATGCCTCCCAGATCGCTGGAAATGGCACTTCCCAGGCCTTGTAAGTTGCATCTAAGCATTTGAAGGTACTAGCTATATATCATAAAAAAATTACAACAAATATGCTCAAGGGTGGGGGGATGGTCGCCCCCTTTCCCCCCCCCCCTTGGCTACGTGCCTGGACTAGCAAGGCTAAAGCAGTACCCTGTTTTTATTTGTAAGCTACCAAAGCTTCAAGCACCAACCTGTCAATTATCTGCTCACCACATAACTTCTCCCATTCAGACGAAGTGAATGTTAGAGTAAGTTCATGTTCTCTGAGTTTGTTATGTACCAAAAAATAAATATAAATCTTCTATAAAGTTGCAAAGAGGATAAAATTAAATTATGACCTAAATGTTACAATCATTCATCCTTTCTACTTTTTACATAATTTCTACCACAAAATTTTATATTTTTAAGTAATTTTGAGCTTTTGCATCCGTCATCATCTGAATAACTCTCTGTCGGTAGAAAATTAAAACTTCATACAAACACTGGATACATTGTTATATAAATATAAGAAACAATTTGAAATATTCTTCACTGCTTAATTTGCTTACTTTTCGGGGCAAAAATAAATAAAAATGGCTATCTGTTTATATTGCTTCAATAATAAGCAACTCCCTTTCTCATTTATCGGCAAAAGCGACATAAATAAAAATTCCCATTTAGATATTTGAAAAGGGAAATCATGCAAGCAGCTGTTTCATTTTTCATCACCAATTTCTGGTACTTTTGACCAAACAGTAATGACAGTAACTTAAGCTTGATGAGAATTATGCTTCGTAGATTAGATGCTTTGCCAAATGAACATCCCATCAGCAATGTAACCGATATAGCCATTCCCATCTCTGATGATTTCATTGACCTTGCACATTCCTTCCCCCCCCCTTTCTGGTTCTTCTTTTTTCTTTTAATCACAAATGATAAATGCATTGCTTTCATATTTCTTTATCCAATCATATTGAATCAATTTTGTTTGATTTACCGAACACGATGCAAAAGAGCTGGTTCAGTTATCGCAATATCAGTTGTTCAAATAGTTGACAAGCCAAAAATGTTAAAAGAGGATATTATACGAAAACATCTGAAAGAAATATTAAGCATAACAGTGTCATTATCAAGCATACAAGTACCATTATCAAGCATTTCAGTGTCATTAACAAGCATACCAGTGTCATTATCAAGCATACCAGTGTCATTATCAAGCATACCAGTGCCATTATCAAGCATAAACAGTGTCATTAAAGAAAACCATCACCAAATTGATACCATTAACCAATGATTTAACATGCAATAATGATCTTGAGTTGTAACGCTATGTCAATGAATGAATTTCACTTAAGTTAGAAGTTAGAATGTCAAACTACTTAAGCCCATTATTTAACGACCACTATCAGTTCAGATTATACTGTCATCGGTCAAAGTGGCTGCATTTAGTTTCGGTTTTTTAGAAATAAGAAGTTTAATTGTCAGGACAGGTCAGCCCAGTTATAAATGACCACTATCAGTGCAAAATTACAACAGTTTTGGGTACTTTGAGAAAGTACAAAATTTTATACAAACTTAATACAAAATCTTTTTGCCGTCCTTGTTGTGCTTTTGGATGTTTACTGTTTTTCTACTGCATAATATTGCATGTATTTTGTATTGAGGGCTCCTCTGGAAAGCAGTGCTTCTTCACTGAGCAGGACTACCCTCATTAAAGATGACAATAATAATAATCCTTGAAAGAATAGGAGCTGATTCGGGCTATGTGGCCAAATATACAAGTTTAGCACATCCACCATGATGTCAGCCTCGATGAAGTAACAGAAACCGTCTGATGGGGATGACAATTTGTGACTTTTGATATAAAAACAAAATTTGTTTACAAAGAATCACCCAGTGCTCCTAGTATTTAAACAATAAGGACACAAGCATTGTCTTTAAACAAACGACAAATTAGAACAGAGGAGGGGGCCGTCATAACTTAACTTTCTCTTAAAGGAGTTATGTCCAAGTTGAAGGAGAAACAATGCTTTCAAAAAGCAAACTTGATTAGAAAACAATATTTACCAGCACAACGTTTCTACAACGAATTTTACTCATTAAACTTTATGGAATATGTCCTTCACGGTATCCCTTTTATATAGCAATATTTCAAACATTGCAGCATGACAATCTTTGTTGCCATTTGACACCACTAAGCAGGAATGACAGTTACCATGAAAAGTATCGAAAACTTACTCAGCTAAAAATGAGTATCAAAAATGAACGATTTAGAGACAATAGTATAAAAAGCATGTACCAGTAGGCTATAAATTTTACAAAAAATAATCCAAAATTAACTATATATTATCAAGAATTTACTAGGCAATTAATAATATCTATTGATGAGCTACCAGAACCATTGCTCATTCTGACAGCTAGCTTCTAGCTAACATTAATTTCCATTTATATTTTACATTTTAATCCACTTCGCAATTAAAAAAAGAAGAAGTTTGTTAACGAAATGGAGATGATAATTTAAAGTTATATTTATCAATTGGTTCTTAGTCTATTCTTATTTTTTATCTGTCCTAAACTTTTTTTGCATTGTTTTACAAAATTTTTCCACACCCGTTTTTCTTAACAAAACTATAGCACACCTATACTTGCAAGTGGATTATCAAATGAAAATCTTGGTAGAAAAAATGGAAAAATTTGGCGCCAGTAAGAGGAAGGCAGAAAGTCTCTCAAAAGATTTTAACAAAGCAAAGATCTCCATACACTATCCAGGAATAGAAATCCTCCACCAAGCTGGAATCCTTTCACAGCTGCAGAAATACCGAAACATGAATTGAGAAAGGGATGGCAAGCAGAAAGAAGAATGAGATGGCAGTATAATAATAATAAAATGTCAGCTTTTGCTGATAAATGATGTACTTTTATGCTCGATGGTAGTACTGACTGGCTTCATCTTCTCAACAAAGGCATAATAAGTGTAGAACAAGCTTCCTGTAACACTGCCAAAAGAAAGAAAAAATAAAATATAACAAAACCTCCCAAAGATAAAAATACTTAATAGAAAATAAGACATAATTATGTATGCTTAGACTTTAGTAAGGCTCATCAGGGGTGGTTCCAGGCCCTCATCTTTGGATTTTTGTTGTTGTCACTATTACTCTGCCGAACATGTAATTTCCCTCAAAACCAGAAAATGGTGGAAAAATCTAGCCTGTTTTAAGGCACAGGCGTTTCTTGCAGTTTTCTTAACTGAAGTTTCCTTAACATGAATTGTACTTTGAGTAATAAGTTTATAACTTAGGATACTTTCAGGCCTCCTCCTCCTCCCCTCCAGCAATCCTGGATCTGCCACTGGTCCTTAAAATCTAATGTTTCTACTCACATAAACAGTACCATCAAACAATGTATACTGAAGCAATGTTTGCACTTAAATGTCCATAAAGGTTTTGATGCCCAGAATTTTAAAACAATTCCTAACCTTAGCCATGTTTGTAGGACCAAACATACGTTTATTAACCCAATTCTTCTTCTTTTTTTGAACATATTTGTAAGAGATATTTCGTTGCAAAATTGAGACCGGATGATGTTATATGTTGCATGATGACCGTCTCTACACAAGACACCAATTTTTATTACCGCTTTCAGGTTTCTCCAAAAAACTTTTCCGACCGCACGTAGTATGTCGGAAACCTAAGAAATATTTTATTACCATGGAAACTCTGACAACATACGGGAGTTTACTAAGCTGGAAGAAAAATATACTTCAAGGAATATTTAAAATATTTTTGAATATAAAATTTGTCAATGAACATATTTATTCGCTTATAAGAAATATACTGCAATCAACTCTTCTTACTCTTGTTTCTTTGGTTAAGTTTGTATTTAAAGCACAGCGACTCTGATGTTGGCCTTTCCACAGGGATATAAATACAATAAAAAAAAAGCCTTTGTAGCATTTGAAAAGATAACATATAATCGATGAAAACTTGAAGTGAATTTCCTAATGCTTGAGGTTTATTACCTTATATTCAAGCCGACAAAGTTTGCCCAAGAGAAGATGTAGTCACCGCCAAACATCATTCCCACGTAAGTTACTAATAAATTCTGAGGAAAAAAGAAAGAAACAGACAAGTTTTTAATCCAGTTCGATCGACTGTCCCTGACAAATGATAGGAAGATAGACATGTACGGAAGTTGGTACTAAGTTGTTTTTCATCCTCTTGTTTCTCAAAATTTTATGATAAGGCTACAGGACTTGAACGATCCAGTCCACGATTTTGGTTAAAAGTAACGAGATTGCAATTTTTCGAGTCACGTTACCAACCAATCCATTCCGGTGAGGTTTGCCGAAGGGAAAATTCTTACGTAATGGAGAAGGGTGAGATGTCTTACCTTGAGAGTTCCTGTTATTGTAGTTGTCAATGCTGAGTTGTACGCTGTACAAAGCAGTGTTGCATACATTAGCACAAACCTGTCAGAAACAACATTTAAGAGAGAGAGAGAGAAGGAAAAGAAATTGTCAACAAACTGCTCCTCCTGAGGCCTGTCTAGTTAAAAAAATATGATTATCATTAAAGCAGGCATGACATATCACTAATAACCAAATCTTCTTCTAAGATTTCTATCGTTTATTTTTTTTCATTGAATTTAGTCATCAAAGGCGCATAGTTAAATGTATAATGAGTTATCTATGAATATTCAGAGATGCTAGAGGTACATGTCAATGCCAATATAATTACATTATTGATATTTTACATCAATTTCAGGTTTTGCAATCCTTTAGGCTTCTGCCATGTCCAGGTTTAGAGTTGGAAAAATTTATGTCAATATCTGTAGTATTTTGCCGCCCCAGGAAGGCAGTTTATCTATCTACTTCAACATGTGCATGTGGGAGATGCCGAATGGCTTGTAACATTATATCTGGTGGCTACCCCAGTCACAGCTCTTAGCTCATTTTGAAGGTTTTTACATTTTCAAAGAAAGACCATTTCAGATGGGAAAACCATGGATTTTTCTTGGATGAAGAGCCCACCTAATACTTTGGTTGGCCAAGGATGGAACCCACAGCCTCACAGATGTTATGTTCCATTGCTTACAATGTCACCGCAGATATCCAATCGACCATAACACTGACATAATATGTTAATAATATCATACATTAACTTCAAGTTTCCTTTTTGGGGTAAAACCTGTGACAACTTCAAAGGGAAATTCTCAAAACATTTGGAAGAGTCTCTCTCAGCTATTTTCCCTTCCTTTTCTACTTCATGTACGTTTCATAGAATAATTGATAGTACTCACCCCATTATACAAACTAAGAAAAATAATACTTGGAAACTGGGATCCCTCCAGGCCTCAAAGTTCATGGCTCGGTCAAACTCCCCTGTTGAATATGCTAACAAGGTGGCTGGTATGACCATAAATGCTGAGTTATAAAAGAGAATTCCAAACTTTCCTAGATCCTGCAAACAAACACAGAGAAAAAATTACAAGAAGGTAAAAAAAATAGTCTTTCCATGTTGTTTAAACTGATAATTAGGTCAAATTGCACAAAAGGGAGAAAAAATGTGACAAGTTAGTTTTCAGGCAAAATACTTTTTTTAAGACAATGGGGGTAGGAGGAGCTAGGATCTCGTACTAACACAACATTAGTGTGAAAGTAAAGAGAAAGATAACACAACTAGGATCCATACTGTAGGTTATAAAGTGGGTCGCACTAGAGCAGCTCTCTCCATCTTTGGCAAAGAGATTTCAAAATAAAAGATTCCTTTTCAAGTGTACAAGGAAACACTACTGTTTTAAAGACAATGGGGTAGGAGGAGCTAGGATCTCTTACTAACACAACATTAGTGTGAAAGTAGAGAGAAAGATAACACAACTAGGATCCATACTGTAGGTTATAAAGTGGGTCCCACTAGCGCAACTCTCTCCATCTTTGGCAAAGAGATTCCAAATAAAAGATTCCTTTTCAAGTGTACAAGGAAACTACTGTTTTTAAGACAATGGGGTAGGAGGAGCTAGGATCTCTTACTAACACAACATTAGTGTGAAAGTAAAGAGAAAGATAACACAACTACGATTTATACTGTAAGCTATAAAGTGGGTCCCACTAGCGCAACTCTCTCCATCTTTGGCAAAGAGATTCCAAATGAAAGATTCCTTTTGGAGTGTACAAGGAAAAAAACTACCGTAATTCTTCAATACTCTGTGATGATTCTAATTTTGATTTATCCAGCTTCTTTTGAAATCTCAAGATGTTTGCAATTGATCGACATCAATCGATGGCGAACGACAACAAAATCAAACAAACTATTACAAACACACAACAATGCTAAGATGTACTCTGACAAATCTATGAGTTACAGGTTTATTGTCAAACGTATCAATTAGCAAAGATGAAGGTAAGTGGACAAATAGTAAAATAGTTGAAAGAATTTTTTTCAACATTTTTCTTAACTATCTACAACGACTTTGCTGTATTTATGCGATGGTTAAAGTATACAATTACAGTAAAAATGTGTGATTTTTAAAATGACCACAAAGAACAATCAAAGAAAAAAGAAGTATCTCTACAGAAAAACGGACCTTTGCATTAATCTTCTTTTTCATGAAAACACCATAACCAGCTGTGAAGATATCGTTAGAGAGCACATAGGCATAGCCTATAATGTCAAATGCAAGGTCATTTCTGGAAGACAGAAGGAAAGGAACAACATTGAAATATGCATATTCAATTCAAATTGATTTTAAATACCCCCGTCTCAACCAAAGTCCCTAGTCACAACTTAAAATCTTGTTTGTAGCTCAATGTTCGGGGTTAATTCAAAAAAAAAATTCACTGGGCAACTATAAAAAAAAATTAAAAATGCTTTCCTAAAAGTTTCCAGTCTCAGGGATAACACTTGTTGTCGAAACAGCTATTAAGCTGCATATTAGTAACAACTTCAAAAATCCTAAAAAAGCAGTCAACACCGAATGGGATATGTTGATTTGAAAGAATTGAAACTGCATTAATATTCACCTACTTATTAAAATATTGCACTTTTGTTTCAAAGTTATACAAATCTCTAGATGCTATTAATCTGTGTGAAATTGTCACAAAGCAGAGTAATGATGATTAAGAAAACACGTCCACCTAAAGAAAACACATCAAGGTGCTTTGGGGGACAGAATGAGTAGGGCTGGTTGAACAAACATAATTGGACACCAAGAGATGCATACTTAATGTAAAGATATGAGACAGATCTATGGATGGTAGAGCAAGAGTGTGACAGTCGTGAGGAGACAGGTGAGGGAGGAAGATGTCTCAACAGAGGGCACTGTCACACCGGACCCAATAAGCTCTATAAGCACTGATCTCTGAATCAGAGTAACACAATCTCCTGAAAGGGATCCCAAGGTTTGAACATGCCTGATGAACTTGCGTACCGACATCAAGCACTGGGTCGACTAGTTCATGGTTCCACTCGGGCAGTTTCGCCGAACGATCATAAAAAACCCAAGATTTAGAAACACAAGTTTAACAGTGCTTCAAACAGATTTGCCTGACTGTAAAAAAACTATGAAATATATGTTTCAAAAGTTCTCTTCTTTTAAATTGTATATGCTACTCGTGAACGTTTAAGACTTGTGATCATTGACGGCAGCTTGACAAAGTCCTGCGGGACTTGATAGGACCGATACGACAGCACCCTGTGTTGATTCATGGCGTCACTGGACAGCCACATGGAGCCCAGCTATACACTTGTACGTTTCTTTTACGACGTAGTTCTGACTTACGCGGCTGCTACTATTGCACCGAGTAACATTGCACAGACCACAAGTTTAATCTTCAACGATGGTTTTACCCTATAGAGAAGAAAGAAACAAAGTGTGGATAAATAAATAGCAAACGGTGATACGATGTCATACGAGAACATTTCTGCAAACTGCCGACTGAAGGTTTTTCAGCAATTGCACAAGACTGCCACTTCAGGTTCCACACAGCAAGGTGAAAACACTGCATCAATATCTCGTTCATAACCAGACCTCTTCAGAGGTAGATGTTCCATTTTTTTGGTCAGTAAAATATTATTAGATTTTTCTACTCTGGCCATTTCAGTAGTTCTCCGGTACAGTGTCATTCTCGGCCTGAAACCACATGGTTTGATCTAGCAAAGGTCAAGGGTCAATTGTTTGTATACAAAAAAGTGCAGAATTTTTTTTAACATCTTTGAGCTTTTGATTTCTTCCAAATTAAAGTTCAAACCACATGGTTGATCTAGCAAGGTCAAGGGTCAATTGTTTATATACAAAGAAATGTCAGAATTTTGTTAACATCTTTTTGAGCTTTTAATTTCTTCCAAATCAAAGTTCAATGTTTTTGCATGAAATATCCTGAAAATTAAAGAAGAAATGTTAACATTCCCGTACTGTACATCCGTAGTGTTAGGTCCATTTCCGTGCGATTTATGGTATCGGTATATTCCTAACACTAGACATGGTTTACTTGAAGGTGACTTATATTTTCAAGATAACCCTCGATCACTAATAGAAATAGATCACAGTAAATGGTGATGTCATCTCGGTACAACCAACCGTATCTAATGAAAGGAACAAACACATAGGGATGTCCTTGCAACAGGAAATATCTTTAATTCTCCTATCACAACCAATCACATCTAATGAAAGGAACAAACACATAGGGATGTCCTTGCAACATGAAATATCTTTGATTCTCCTATCACAACCAACAATATCTAATGAAAGGAACAAACACATAGAGATGTCCTTGCAACAGGAAATATCTTTGATTCTCCTATCATAACCAACCATATCTAATGAAAGGAACAAACACATAGGGATGTCCTTGCAACAGGAAATATCTTTGATTCTCCTATCATAACCAACCATATCTAATGAAAGGAACAAAAGACATAGGGATGTCCTTGCAACAGGAAATATCTTTGATTCTCCTATCATAACCAACCATATCGAATGAAAGGAACAAACACATAGGGATGTCCTTGCAATAGGAAATATCTTTGATTCTCC
The DNA here is from genome assembly GCF_037975245.1 of Apostichopus japonicus. Taxonomy (NCBI): domain Eukaryota; kingdom Metazoa; phylum Echinodermata; class Holothuroidea; order Aspidochirotida; family Stichopodidae; genus Apostichopus; species Apostichopus japonicus. The sequence goes on from NC_092562.1 coordinate 16,576,613, forward strand.
TATCACAACCAACCATATCTAATGAAAGGAACAAAAACATAGGGATGTCCTTGCAACATGAAATATCTTTGATTCTCCTATCACAAACAACCATATCTAATGAAAGGAAGAAACACATAGGGATGTCCTTGCAACATGAAATATCTTTGATTCTCCTATCACAACCAATCATATCTAATGAGAGGAACAAACACATAGGGATGTCCTTGCAACATGAAATATCTTTGATTCTCCTATCACAACCAACCATATCTAATGAAAGGAACAAACACTGTCTAGGGATGTCCTTGCAACAGGAAATATCTTTGATTCTCCTATCACAACCAACCATATCTAATGAAAGGAACAAACACATAGGGATGTCCTTGCAACATGAAATATCTTTGATTCTCCTATCACAACCAACCATATCTAATGAAAGGAACAAACACATAGGGATGTCCTTGCAACAGGAAATATCTTTGATTCTCCTATCACAACCAACCATATCTAATGAAAGGAACAAACACATAGGGATGTCCTTGCAACAGGAAATATCTTTGATTCTCCTATCATAACCAACCATATCTAATGAAAGGAACAAAAGACATAGGGATGTCCTTGCAACAGGAAATATCTTTGATTCTCCTATCATAACCAACCATATCTAATGAAAGGAACAAAAGACATAGGGATGTCCTTGCAACAGGCAATGTCTTTGATTCTCCTATCATAACCAACCATATCTAATGAAAGGAACAAAAGACATAGGGATGTCCTTGCAACAGGCAATATCTTTGATTCTCTTATCACAACCAACCATATCTAATGAAAGGAACAAACACATAGGGATGTCCTTGCAACAGGCAATATCTTTGATTCTCTTCTCACAACCAACCATATCTAATGAAAGGAATAAAGGCAAAGGGATGTCCTTGCAACAGGAAATATCTTTGATTCTCTTATCACAACCAACCATATCTAATGAAAGGAACAAACACAAAGGGATGTCCTTGCAACAGGAAATATCTTTGATTCTCCTATCACAACCAACCATATCTAACGAAAGGAACAAAAGACATAGGGATGTCCTTGTAACATGAAATATCTTTGATTCTCCTATCATAACCAACCATATCTAATGAAAGGAACAAAAGACATAGGGATGTCCTTGCAACATGAAATATCTTTGATTCTCCTATCACAACCAATCATATCTAATGAAAGGAACAAAAGACATAGGGATGTCCTTGCAACATGAAATATCTTTGATTCTCCTATCACAACAAACCATATCTAATGAAAGGAATAAAGGCATAGGGATGTCCTTGCAACAGGAAATATCTTTGATTCTCCTATCACAACCAACAATATCTAATGAAAGGAACAAAGACATACGGATGTCCTAGCAACATGAAATATCTTTGATTCTCCTATCATACATAACCAACCATATCTAATGAGAGGAACAAACACATAGGGATGTCCTTGCAACAGGAAATATCTTTGATTCTCCTATCACAACCAACCATATCTAATGAAAGGAACAAACACATAGGGATGTCCTTGCAACAGGAAATATCTTTGATTCTCCTATCACAACCAACCATATCTAATGAAAGGAACAAACACATAGGGATGTCCTTGCAACAGGAAATATCTTTGATTCTCCTATCACAACCAACCATATCTAATGAAAGGAACAAACACATAGGGATGTCCTTGCAACAGGAAATATCTTTGATTCTCCTATCACAAACAACCATATCTAATGAAAGGAACAAAGACAGGGATGTCCTTGCAACAGGAAATAGCTTTGATTCTCCTATCACAAACAACCATATCTAATGAAAGGAACAAACACATAGGGATGTCCTTGCAACAGGATATATCTTTGATTCTCCTGTCATCGTCACGCTGTCTACCACTAACAATCCTCTGATTGTTCCATGCAAGACTATTTTTCTACTTTCTAACTAGTTTCTGGGAATTCAAACTAATCAGGCAAAGTGTGAACAGTTAGAAACAGTTTGAAAATGACGTCAGGATTGATAACTCGACATCTGGGACATGTCAAAGGTAGAATCAGTTCTGTCTGCAATATATACTCAACACAAACTTAGCTTGTGTGAATTACCAGATTATCTTCAAACGGCAAAACTAAATATTCTAATATATTACTTGAAGAAACTTGAAAGATTTTGCCCGGTAAGAATCAAGAAATAAGAATTGGGCCATTCCACACTAATAGGGTACTTATGTATGTTACTGCAAAGCCTTGTTGGAAATCGGTCTACAAAGCTTCCTGGCAGTAACAAACTGCATGGTTTGAAGTATTTGATGCCATACTTTAATATTGCAAAATAGTGTTAACAGTTGAAAGTCTTTATGTCAATTCATTGGTAATTATTTTAAAAAAACTCTTTGCATGTCTCACCAATTTGTGCAAGGAATATGTGACAGAGCATTAATGGAGATTTTTAATCCACTTGTTTTATGTTTTAGTTACAAAAATGACCAATGTTATGTATCATAATGATTAAAGAATTCAATCATCTGAATGCTGTTGTTGTCTTCTTTCTTGTCCAACTCGTGAAAATTGAGAAAATGACCACACAAAAATATATAAACGTTCGTAATTGACATCTGTCCTAACAGTTACGAGCGTAACTTGCCCCATGAGTAAAGTAATCTAAAAACATTTGGCGGAGATAAAATGTTGTGCCTTGTTACAACATCGTATCTCAGTAATGAACATGGTTTTGAGGGAGTTGAGTCTTCCAATCCCCCGGAAAACGACGGCCAAATTAGCTTTAAAAAAATCTGTCCAAGAGAGCTTACGTTCGAACGTACTTTTACATCACTTTTCACGGAAATCGCGCATTCGATCATGTGAGTGTTTAGTATGATAAACATCCTTGGGCGCATGCGTATTTCAGAGAAAACAACAACCCTTGGTCACCCACCGACTTTTAAAACCATGGAGGGAAGTTTGTGATCTGTCTTCTGAATCTCGGTAAGTTACGAGCGCAAGTCAAATTACGAGCGTTCGAAATCACTACCAATTTTACCGAAAATAAAGCACTTTGCAATGTGATCAAGGTATGGTTCAATTTAGAGATTTCTCACTCAGTAAGTGAAAGTTGTTACACCGCTAGGTGAGCGGACTCGTAGATGCAGTTGCCCCCTTTGGTATAATTGCACTGCGTGAGACAGAAAACACAACTAATGCACGTAACTGAAGACAGATTGAGCCAATATGTCTGAAGTTACGAACGTTGGCAAAAGACCTCCATTATTCATTTAGTTCGATGTAAAGGTGCATGATAATACCATGAAACTTGCTAAATGTTTACTGGGCACGAATGTTCATCTCGCATTGGCATTGAAGTGCAATTCAATAGCAGTTTCGTTAAAATGAACTAGCCTAGGCCTACGTTCAAACGTAATTGTTGGTAGACAGATTTCAGATTCGGTCACTCGTGTGAACGTTAGCATGATTTCGGTATTTTGATGTATAATCTAATGTCGACGTACCGATGTAAATGAACTGAGTGCATACGATGATTCCGTAAATATAATGTTAACAATATTTCATTAAGCAAAGGTTAGGTTAGACCTGCATGCTAGGCTTCAATTGAAAAAGCTCACGTTCGAATCCAACTGTGGTGAGACATATTTGCCCAGTCGGTCTGTTTTAAGACAACATGTATCGTCTTGCTTTCTAGTTAAAACTTACCATTGTGTTTGATCCGCGAGGACTGAAAATGGGCATGTTCATCGTAATTGCTTTAATGAGAAGAACTATCGATGACCTAAAGAACCCACAGTGTATTTATTGTTCTCAGGGACAGGCTGGCCTAATTAGGGAGTTAGCCACCAAATGTCAGTATCTTGGGACCTCTGATTAAAAATTCTGGTGGTAGTTT